>NC_135393.1:19432522-19605022 GCF_051989625.1 Stigmatopora argus
TTGTGGCTTCCCCCCTGTCTTCCTTTTCCAGAAGCTCACCCAAAGACGGCCCCATCGTGCCCGAAACCCAGGTCAGAAACACACACAATCAAAAGGGGGCATCCACGTGGTCTTTCTTTTTTTTCCCCCCGTTCACAAGTCTGACATTTTAACGGGATTGAATTAAAATGTTAATGAAGAGCAACAAATTAAGCGTATCCATCATGCAAGCATGTTCTACCATGCATAAACATGATGACATTTATCGTTTCTCGGCATATGGTGTTGACTTTTCCATGAATATTCAAAAGGGAAAATCTGTTTCAGAGCAGCCAAACATTGTTTTTTTTTTCCGTAAAAAAAAAAAGGATTGACTGCAGACATATGTCGTCGCTGTCGTTAATTGGTCAATCCTGGTCAGCGAATTTCTGCTACGTATCGAAGATATTGTCAATCTACTGCGGAAAAAAAAATGGCTGCTAGCGTGGCCATCCAAACTTGCTATTAGATTTATCTTTTTAATAAGAATGCAGAGAAACCAATGCCTGTTGTTGCGACATTTTTATGGCTCGGTTCTTAAGGATTAGCTTTTATTTAGTAAAAAAGTCGGCTAACAATTCACTTGCGGTATTTGTCCGAGTTCTCTACTATATATATATACTTCCTGTTTCACCCCTATCTGACCTTTCTTCCTTCTTCCTACCCACGGAGTATAAATCATAACTGGAATATTCCATTTCTCCATCCGTCTTTGGCAAGATGAGCGCTCTCTAACCACCATCGAATCTATGAAGTCATATCGTAAATTTGAAAACGGACAAGTTAATGCCGTATTAAAAATAAAGAGCCCACCGTTTTCCCTTTTCAAATGAAGTTGGCGGAAAGGATTGTCTTAATTGAACTGATAAATGTAGCAGGCTTGCTTCCAAAGAGATGGGGACCAAAGTCTTAATCATACACACGAGGATACACACAACTCACACACCAAAATGTACAGTACGTGGCATGAAATGGAGAGAATTTCATGTGTGAGAGACGCAGCCTGATGCTGTGGGGCACGCAGACTCACTAGAAAATATAAATATGGATTTGAAAAAGTAAAAAATAAATTTAAAAAAGGCTTGCCTTACGGCTTGTGACAGCAGTTTCGTGTCATCTTTTAACAATTGCTACATTTCACGCCCAAATCCAAATCGCGGAGTCCATGACTCATCTTTGTGTGTATGGATTAGATTAGATTAGATTATTTTATTCATCGTGGGGAAATTTCACTGTCACAGTAGCAAGAGGGTGAGAATACAGACACAGGAAAAGACACCCTAGACATAAATAAATAGGTCATAAGTAAATAAATAATTTAGCGTGTTGCATGAATATATATATATATATATATATATATATATATATATATATATATATATATATATATATATATATATATATATATATATATATATATACAGTGGTACCTCGACATACGATCTTAATCCGTTCCGGGACTGAGCTCGTATGACAAGTTTCTCGTAACTCGAGGTAAAGTTTCCCATTGAAATGAATGGGAAACAAATTAATTCGTTCCAACTATCTGAAGAAAACACCAAAAACAGGATATTGGATTGGAAAACATGTTTTATTTCTTATAATTCACCATCTATTAACAAAGTAATAAATAACGAGTGGTTTGATAGTAATAATGTGTTTAATAGGAGTAAAATTAGACACATTTCGCGGAGGGAAGAGAACAACACACGCGGAGGGGGGGGGGGGGGGGGGGGTTCGGGGTGACTTTCTCCACGGCAACATTGCACTCTTAAACGAACAAACACATTTAAATTAACTTGGATAACTAAAAAAACAGACACTCAACCTTTAATGTAACTTCAAACAAAACTAAATTCTAAATTAGTTGTAATCTTTTTTACCTTACTTAGTTCTACGGGGTGACACCACCTGGCCGCTCCGCGGAAGTCTTCAAAACAAACGCATCAAGCGTTGTTTGTTTTTGTCTACCCTTCAAAATATTTCGATAATGTCGAATACAAATGTCATCATAATACGATGATGCGCGACCACTTGCCAGTTTGTCAGGGTGAGTCTTTTCAATAAAATCCGAAACCTCTTGCCACTTCGCGAGCATGTTTTTGATATCTTTTGTAGCCGCCTATTCCACCGCCTCCTCGCTACTAAGTTCCGGCAACAAATGTTCACGCTCCTGTAGGTCGATTAAATCCTGTCCGCCTGGGCATTTTTTCCAAAAAAGACCAGTTTCATCGCAGTTGAAAACTTGCTGGGGGGTGTAATTTTCCTGGGCGATAATCAAGGCAAATGTCTTAATAAATTCCACCGCAGCTTTCGAATTGCAACTCGCCGCTTCTCCGTGTCGGATTACAGAGTGTATTCCAGATCGTTTTTTAAATGTTTCGAACCAGCCATGACTCGCTTTAAATGTTTGTGAAGTTGTTGAAGGCTCTCCTTTCGTTGATATCAAATCTATGTAAATTCGGCTGGCTTTTTCACAAATGGTAGACTCGGCCAGGCTATCTCCTGCTAATTGTTTATCTTTTATCCACAATAAAAGAAGGTTCTCCATCTCGTCGTGAATGTCACTGCGCCGGTGGGAAATGATAGATAGTCCTTTGGTCGGCCTCTTCTCCTTAATTGCGTCCCTCTGCTTAAGGATGGAGGATATGGTTGACGTATTCCTCTCGTATTGCCGAGCGAGCTCGGTAACACGTACCCCACGCTCATGTTTTTCAATTATTTCGCGTTTCATGTCCATTGTCAACGGTCGCCTTTTCTTAGCAAAACTTTGCCGATCCATTGTAATACGTATTGTTTACCTGGTATGTAAATGTAGACCAAGTGGGGGGAAAACGCGTGTGGAAATGCAAAGTCCGCCCACCAGTGCTCGTAGACATATTTTTTACACGAAAGAGATGCAAAAACAAAAAAATGCCATGGCGACCTGGCTTGGTCGCATCATGAAATTTTGACCGCATCACGGGCGAATTATTCGATCGAAATTTCCCCCGTAAGACGAGCATTCCGTATGACGAACGGTCGTATGACGAGGTACCACTGTATATATATATATATATACATGTATATATGTGTGTGTATATATATGTATATATATGTATATATATAACGTTTGTTTGTTTGTTTGTGTGTATATGTACAGTAATCCCTCAATTTTTGCGGTTAATGTAGACCAGACATGGCCGCGATAAATGAAAAACCGCAAAGTAGGGTCACCCCTATTTAAAAAAATATATATATATATATATAGTTATTTTTGTACTTCAGTGCTTCCGCTTGCGAGTTTCAGTGTGGATTTTCACTTTTTATAAACTTAAAAAAAAATGTAATTAACAAAAAAAAATTCCCCCAGAAAATAAAACCAATGTAGTGAAGCCGCAATAATTGAGGGATTTTTGTATTTGTTTATCATTTGACCCTCGTGAGGATAAGTGGAAGAAGAATGGATAGAAAAATAAATTGTAATCACAAATATATGCTGTTATAATGTCAAAACACCTGAAATGGGATTTAAAACATGTTGGAAGAGTGAGTGGCAAGGTGCTTGGTTCTTTGTTTTATTATTTTCTATTCTCGAACAAAGGTGAAAACTGCCATAATAAAGTCAGAGAAGCTAAGAAGCTTCCTTCATCAATGCAGGCCCTACTTACTCTTATTAGAAGATAAATGAACAAAACAATTGGAAAAAATGAAGATGGACCTCTCTGACTTCAGATTATTTCCAAACCCGCTACATATTAAACATATTGTTATGCTAAAACTTCAGGCTGTTCTTATTGTGAAGAAGGTCTTGAGCTGTCTCTGGACCAACAAACATACCACTGACAGGCGAGACGGAAAACGTGTAATCCATACGGATCAGTGACTTGATTGTGTTTTTTTATTCATCATTTTTTTGGTTTTTGTTCAGAGCGATTGACTTCTCGACTATGAGGTTCCTTGTCATATGTAAAACATAGTTAAACAATTCCCCCCGTGGGTCTTGTTTCTTCGTGGGAGTTTCCACTTGACCGCTTCGTCTCTAACGGAATGTTTCTGTCAGTTTTAAATGCCGATATTTTGGATTGATTTATGTATTTTTTGCTCATGCCACTCACTGCTTCTAACAACCATCAAGAACAGCTCCCAGCAAAGATGTTGTTGCATACACTAACTCATGTTGCAACTCTGGAACAATTCCAAATGACGGAAAGATGGACAGAATGGACATTTTTCGGCCATATTTTATTCATGTTTAGGTCAAAATTTACAGCATTAGTTAACAATATGTCATCGTAACCCCTTGGCAGTGGTCAGGAACTTCTTGAACATTGGAGAACCTGAATTCCAAAATGCTGGCCGGTGACCTTCTCCCACTCCAGTTGAATTGAATTGATTGATTAAATGAGATTTAAAAATTTCAACAAAAATTGTGCACGGAAATGAGTCGTCATACAAAAATTCATTCATTGATTTTTTTTCTGAACTGCTTATCCTCACAGGGGTCGCAGGGGGTGCTGGAGCCCATCCCAGTTGACTTTGGGTTGGGAGGCGGGGAACACGTTAAGCCAATGGCCAGCCGATTGCAGACAAAGGACAGTCCCTTGTGCAGATTAATGTCAAAAACATCATTTAAAATCAATAAGATACAAATTTGCTAAAGTTAAAGTCCGAGAACGTGACTTATTGATATTTGCATCTGACAGTGTTATGGCATTTTGCGTATAGTGCAGTGACAGTTCTCAATTGAGTCTGTCTTAGTTCCCTGCGCAGAAGGTAGCGAGAACAAAGGTGATCATCATTTGCCCCCCCCCCCCAGCCCTTTTTATTCCCCCCGACATTCTATTCTATTCCACCTCCAACTCCCGCTGCTCCACCGTCGCAAAACCCACATTGTCAAGGACACACTTCTTTTTTTTCTTTCTTTCTTTCTTTCTTCCTTCCTTCCGATCGGGCTCGCCAAATAACCATGTGTTGCGTATTATCATCTTTTACGAGCGCGCCGATCGCTCGCTCACCCCGTCGGGGTTGAGCGCCGGGTCGCGTTGAGACCTCACGCTGACGTCGTCACCGCCACGCGGGGGGAAAAGCCACTCATGCGCTGGAATGGTCGAACGTACACCCGCACAAAACACACACACACACGCTTCGGTCTTTAAGAGCGCCGTGTGAAAATGATAGGAGTCGATTTGAGCGCGTTGAAAATGGAGTCCATTTAAAAGGAATGGCTATGAAAGTTAGAACGTCGAGGGGTCAAGGACGATATCAGTTTGCAGTGTGCGGGTGTGCGGGTGTATGTGTGTGTCGTGATCTAAATCAAAGCAGCCCTCCTGCTTGTCCTTCACTCGCAGGTGCCCCTGATAAAATATGTACTTGAACATGCCTTCAAAGATTTAGCACAGGTGAGGACTCCCACCCGCTGTTTTGGAGACATAACTTGAAAGGAGCTTTCAAGTGCAGCCAGATTTTATTACCCACAGACCTGACTGTGTTTTAAAGCAAAAAAAATGACAAATCGTGCCTTCCGCTAACTTTTTTTTCCTTGTACGGCATGAAATATTCTGATTTGAATCTGTAGTGTCTTACGTTGACGGACTGATTCTGACAGTTTTTTCCTGGTGTGGGTCACGGGTGAGGTTAAGGCCATCCCATTGGACTGGGGTAGATCAGGGCTAAGGGGACTTTTGTCTGGGGAGCCACATCAAATTAAATCAAAAGACTTTAATGTCATTATACAACAGCTGTGTATAACCAAATTGGTGGTGCTACTCCACAAAGTGCGTGTTTCCCAGTAAAAACATCAACAAGTCATTGGAGAGCCACTGCACCCGTGCGCCGCCATCTTGGGGCTCTTTTGATGGGTGGATATAGCTGGCTCTCTGCTAACTTGTGAGCTAAAATATCGTGACCGGACGTTTCGTCGAAAGACGTTTGGTCCCCGGACGTTTGGTCCCCGGACGTTTGGTAGAACGGACGTTTGGTGGAACGGGCGTTTGGTCGCCGGGTTCGCTCGCTGTCAAATTATGACAGAGTTTACTGTTGATATTTTGATATTACATATTTAGATATTAATCTCTCTCTCTCTCTCATGATTATAATTTTGGGAGCTGGTCTCAACAGTAACAACCCGGCGACCAAACGTCCGTTCTACCAAACGTCCGTTCTACCAAACGTCCGTTCTACAAAACGTCCGTTCGACCAAAAGTCTTTCGACGAAATGTCCGAGTACCCTAAAATATGGAAACCGCCAAATCCACCAATAGGATCGTCACGTTGGCACTACTTTGAGCGTCTTCTTAATCATATTTTTTTTCCGTTAGACTGTTCTCCACGCATATTCTCATTGATACTCATTGAATAGCGTAACAATGCTGTCAAAGGAATTCAGATTTTTGTACTTTAAAAGTGGTGAAATGCCTAAAAAAAATGTTTTAATTTTTTTTGTCTGCAGGTTTTACAAGAAGAAACCACAATCCCTGGCAGTTACCTCAACTTGATCTACCTGAGTTCCAGAACCGCGGGTTACAAACCCGTCCTCAAAGTCACCATGACGCAGTCCTCCATCCCCTTTAACCTGATGAAGGTGAGTTGAGAAATGTTATATTTGCGACAATTTGAACTTGAGGGAGCCCTTGTCATCTCCAGGTTCACCTGATGGTGGCCGTGGTGGGACGTCTCTTCCAAAAATGGTTCCCCGCTCAGCCCAATCTTTCCTACACTTTCATTTGGGACAAGACGGACGCCTACGGTCAACGGGTTTATGGATTATCGGAGGCAGTCGGTGAGCTTCCTGCTAAGAATTTGCATATTTCGCTCCAGCCGCTTTCTGAATATCAATTATGAAAAGCATGTGGTCATTAAAACATGGCCGCCTGTCGTACTTTTTACTTGTGCTTGTTTTAGTGTGATCTTTTACGGACTAAAAAGTAGTTTATGCACGTAGATATTGAGGTTTTTTGGATTAGTAGTCGGACCAGAGTATAAATTATACCAGTTAAAGATTAAAAAAACAAAGTGGAATTTTTTTTTCTATGGGAGGGCCTTTTTTTCTTATTTGATCAAAAACCAAGAACAAATGTACGTTAAAGTAACCATAGTAAAATGGAAAAGAATATGCCAAATAGGCATCTGTTAACTGTTTTTCAGTAACGCAAAAAAAAAAAGAGCGACAGGCTGTCGATGGTCCGAAAGAAAAAAAGAAACCGATAAGAACGGGTCGCAGGCTAAAAGTGGACAGATGGAGGTCAAGCCTTGTCTTGTCTCTCAATCACAGAATGTACAAATTGTACTTGGACAAGAACATCGTAGATCTACCAAAGAGCGGAATAATGTGATCCTTTTTTGTCTCTTAGTGTCGGTGGGGTTCGAATACGAGTCCTGCCTGGATTTGATCCTGTGGGAGAAGAGGACGGCCATTTTGCAAGGCTACGAGATGGACGCTTCCAACGTTGGCGGATGGACGCTGGATAAGCATCACATTCTGGATGTGCAAAATGGTACGACCAACACTCATCATAAATCACGTTAAATTGGCGGAACAAAATAGGACGTTCATGTTCAAAGTATTTAGTGTTATTTTTATTCCATTTGAACGTGTTCATTTTTTGGTATGATTTTGCGCTGGGCTTTTTGTGATAGTGAAAAAGGTTGCTCTTGGACTGCAAAGCCACCTTCTCATGAGGTCTTGGACTTTTTAAAAAGGTGTTTTTTAGTTGCCTCTGAGACCTCAGCTCTTTGGGTGGCCACTTATCGGGCGTTACCAGAACCAGATCCAAACATCGTGAAGCAGCATGTACTCGCTGATGGGGTTTTGAACGGCAGATTTCTGAAACATTATAGATTGGAGACCTGTGTACCTCTTGGGGGTTTGTTTTCCCGACTATAAATATACTTGACTTGATCCAATTAGGGCACAAACTTGGAAAATAGCTGGCATCTGATCAAATTTTCATTACATCTAAAAAAATGCTTAGATAATGTGGGAAGCGGGTTAGAAAAATGATTTATTAACCCATTAAAATGAATAACAAACATTGGCAACTGACAAAACACGCACGTTAACACAATTATGAAATCCAAACAACTTATCTTTTAACTCTCTTTCGATCGTGCCATTTTCAAAATAAAATACAGGATTTCAGGAAGTGTACCTTTTGGAGATGTTTTTTTTTTAAATTTATTTATTTTTTATTTTGCATTTTGCAACTCGAATTTCTTCCCCATCTTTCAACTAAATTTTCGCCACCTGAATATTTCGTAAGTTGAAACATTTGTAAGTAGAGTTACCACAATATTAGACCTCATAAAATCGACCTTTGAAAAAACAGGATATGGTCCTTTGGGATTTGTATTTAATTGGGACTGGTCTATGTACTCCCTCCTTCCCATCACCTAATATTTTGTAAGTTGGAACAATATTTTGTAAGTTGAAACATTTATAAGTAGAGTTACCACAATATTAGACCTCAAAATCGACTTTTAAAAACCAGGATGTAGTCCAAGGGTGTCAAACTCGGGTTTATTCGCGGGCCGCAATAACATCAACTCGATTTCATGTGGGCCGAACCATTTTAGATATAATATTTAGATTTTTTTAAAAATTGGATTATAAGAATTGGATCAAAAGCCCTAAATATTCAGTTTTTTATAGATATAAAACTGTTTATTTGACCTTTTTTTCTTAGTAAGGGAAACATCTAATAATCATTTGTTTTTCATTTCAAATATAAACATTTTTTTTTAATTATATTCAATATTATAGTGGAAAACCGAAATTATTTTTATATATTTATTTTTAGATTTTAAAAATGCTTTTTGACCTAAAACACCAAAAGAAAAAATGGATAAAAAATTGCAATTATTGATTAAAAAAGGGGAAAATCAGGAAATATAATATACATCAATACACTTCATTTGAATTTGATCCTAAAACAGAAAGTCGGCACTCATGATTGACTTACTCGGGCCGCCCAAAATGATGCGGCGGGCCAGATTTGGCCCCCGGGCTGCCACTTTTCCACCCGTGATGTAGTCCTTCAGGACTTCTATTTGATTGGGACTGGTCTATGTAGTCCCTCGCCGCCCCTCCCCCTCTCTTTCCATCACCACCTCCATTGTGTATCCCTCGTTCATCACCACCTCGGGGGTTTCTAACACCTTGTCACCCAGTTTGCCGCGCGTGTGGGTCTAAATTTGGGTTTTTAAGTCGGGAATAAGTGTCTGAAGGTCAAAAGCAGTCATTTCTAAAGACATTTTCCTGGGTGCTGGCCTCACTCACTCACACAGCTGGAAAGGGCATTGAGCATGGCTTCACTTCCTCACCCACACTTTCTTAGTCCTTATCCCTGTTGCGCGCGTCATTATAGACGGACGGAAGCACGGAATGCAAGCGTGTCAGCTGTTGATCCGTCAACACCTCTTAATCGAAGACAACATGAAGGGGAAAGAGCGTGGTGAGGGAAGTATATAGCAAGATAGCCCTGTGGGATTTGAAGCAATGCTATTAGATACTGAGGAGAAAGAACAGAAGGCAAGGTCACTATTTTTGAAAAATTATTTTTTGGGGGGGATTAAGAGCAAAAAGTGGGAAAAAAAATACAGGAAAAGTGCTTGGATGTTGTTTTTTTAATAATTCCTCCCCAAAATGCTATTAGTTTTTTCGATTTACAGCGGTACCTCGACATACGAGTGCCCCGACATACGAGCGATTTGAGATACGAGTAAAATTTTGAGCATAAACAGTGGTACCTCGACATACGATCGTAATCCGTTCCCGAGACTGAGATCGTATGACGAGCTTTTGGTCACTCGAGATCTCGAGTGTCTGCATCGTAAACCAAGTTCATTTAAATCTGTTTATGTTATGAGCGCGTTGCCATGCAGTCGGGGTGGAGGCGGGGCAAATAAAGCCAAGACAGGAGAAGAAACGTATCAAAATTTCCAACAAAATTAGAATTACATTTAGTGTAAGATTAGGTTAAACTTATTTTTGAGTGTGTCTGCATCGTAATCCAAGTTTAAATTTAAATTTATGTTATGTTACCAGCGTGTTGCCGTGCAAAAAGTACTCTATTAATAATATTGACTAATATTTGGTGTTTTTGCGACTCTAGGTATTCTGTACAAAGGCAACGGTGAGAATATATTCGTCTCCCAGCAACCTCCTGTCATCAGTAGTATAATGGGTAAGAATTTGCTTGAATGCTGGAATGTGTGCATACACGATCTTTTGGTTTTGCCTTTTGAGATTCATTTAAAATGCGTTCCGGCGTTTTGGCGCAGGAAATGGACGGCGCCGGAGCATCTCCTGTCCCAGCTGCAATGGGCAAGCAGAGGGCAATAAGCTGTTGGCGCCCCTGGCGTTGGCGTGCGGCGCCGACGGCAGTGTCTACGTCGGAGACTTTAACTACATCAGGAGGATCTTCCCTTCTGGGAATGTCACCAGTGTGATGGAGCTTAGGTAAGAAAAGGCTTGGATTGGATAATGCCGCTAATGTCAATAAGTAGCCACAGATCACAAATTATTTTCCTTTACGATGAGATAGCCAATCAGTATGTCGTTTTATGTAGCAAAATTTTTTAGGTACAATGGTAGCTCTACTTACAAGATTTGGGATTTTTCGTAAGTAGGGGGACATTTTGCATTGATTTTGCATAATTTATTACGGGATCTTTAAGAACTCTTTAAACGTGATAAAAGTATATAAATTGAGTATGAAATATGTATGCACATTTTTGGACTTATGCAAAACAAGAGCGAAATGGGAAAGTAACTCTACTACGACAATAAAAAAATAAAAAAGAACACGTACAGTAAATGTAAGTGGATGTTTGATTCCATTTCACATTTCTTGACTTGGCAAGCACTCATCTCGCAAATCCCTGCATTTAAAGTAACTAACCTGCTATGTCATCTGTTTTCAACACTTTTGAGCTAAACTTAACTGTAGTTTTGTGTCTTCTGTCCACTCTGCATTCAACTTTTTGCACTTTTTGGCCAGCTCCAAATTCCCAATGTGTTCCACTAGAGGAAAACATCATTAAGCATTGACTAACTGTCGTCTAACTCTTCTTTCCTCTTCTCTTTCTTTGCTTGCGCTTTATTAAGAAACAAAGATTTCCGACATAGGTAAGAGTGATTAATCCCTTTTTTGACCCCCACTAACAAAAGTGACTCCGTCTCCCCCTCTTCCCAGTCATTCTCTGCATGCATTCATTCCTCAGCTTGTTGAATTGAATTGAATTGTGGCCCCTTTCTTTTATAATTCCCATCTATTAATGACAAACACATCGTCCATTATAATAATCTGAATGTCTGGAATTGTTCTTGATCAGCCATTTTTTTTGTAATTCATTGCAAATAGCAAAACATTTAATGCATGCAATGCAAATCAGGGTTTGGAAATCCTTTTGACAGAGAGAGACATAAACCATTTATATTTTTGAATTCCTCCTCAGAATTTAAAAGTAAAAATATATGAAAATGTGCATTTTTTTTTCTAACCAAATTTATTGTTTTGATGATATTGTTACACTGTTGCTAATCAATGAGTATCATTGCATGCATGCAGAATGGTCTAATTTAGGGGTGTCAGACTCAGGTTGATTCGCGGGCCACTTTAACATCAACTTGATTTCACATGGGCCGGACCATTTTAGATATAATATTTAGATTTTTTTATATAAATGGATTAAAAGAACTGGATTAAAAGCCCTGAATATTCAGTTTTTTATAGATCTAAAACAATGTTTATTATAGCATTTTGTATATATTTTTAGATTTTACAAAATGATTTTTGAACTAAAAACACAGAAAAAAATGGATTAAAAAATGACAATAATTGATTTAAAAGGGGGAAAATCAGGAAATTTAATATACATCTATACTCTTCATTTTAATTTGATCCTAAAACAGAAAGTTGGAACCCATGATTGATTTCCCGGGCCACACAAAATGATGCGGCGGGCCAGATTTGGCCCCCGGGCCGCCACTTTGACACATGTGGTCTAATTAAAAAATAATATATATATTTATATATATAATTAGCGGCGCAACAGGTAGTGTGGTGCGTTCAGGGCCATATGCAGCCATCAAAAGGGCCATGTATGGCTCTCGGGCCACAGGTTCCCTACCGCCTGTAACTCCCGACGTTTTTACCAAAAACGTCATCCTAATCTTCATCGGCACACGGCGACAACACGACACGTTTGGGCTTTAGCGTCCGTCCGCGAGCGTTGCTTTGTCCTCATCAGTCTTAATTTTTGTCAATTTCTAGTCCTGACAAGTGTTACAGATAAGGAGCCTATTTTTTTTGGTGTTGTCAGCGCAGATGAATGGCACAGTCATCACTTTAACGCTAGCCTGAAGCAAGGAGAGCTGAGGAGAACACAGAATGAGGGGGCGGGCTATACACAGTGCTAGCGCCGCTTCATTTTCACAATATTCATAAAATATCTATATGCACGCCAATGTAGACAAATCAACAATATGCATACATGTGTTAGAGAACAACTGATTACCGTATTTTCTGGCATATATGCCGTATTTGTCGCTCAAAAAAATGATGAGTGAATCGAGGGCGTGGCCTAAATGTGCACAAATTAGACTTGACATGCAGGAAACGCCATCACGCAAGACAATGCGGCGGATATGGTAATTTATTTAAAAAAAATCAAAATTTATTTTGATGTCTATGAATGAAATTCAAGAAAGAAAGAAAATATCTTGCATAAAACGTGAAAAAACTCACTTGTACCTGCTCCTTGTTCGCTTATACGCGAGAAATTGTGAAAATTCAACTATTTTAAGGGCATTTTAAGGGTGGGGGGCTTATTCGCGGAGGTGGCTAATAGGTGAGAAAACGTTAGAGAAGGTCGATAAGTGATCATCTACTGTAGAACGCGACTCCAATAACATAGTGAAAGAACAATCCTGAGCCAAATGTTTACATTAAATCCCACCCTCTCTCTCCTCCATTTTTAGCAACAACCCCGCCCATCGCTATTTCATGGCTACCGATCCCGTGACGGGACAGCTTTACGTGTCAGACACCAACTCACGTCGCATCTACCGACCCAAGAACCTCAGTGGAGCCCGTGACCTCATCAGTAAGTCCCAATTGCATTTTACACTATAAAGGCTATTAGCAATAATCTGCGTTTTATTTTATTATTTACTTTCTGAACCGCTTATCCTCACGAGGGTCGTGGGGTATGCTGGAGCCTATCCCAGACAACTATAGGTAGCAACCCTGAATAGGTTGCCAGCCAATCACAGGGCACGAGGAGACAAACAACCAACCAATCGTAGCTAGGGGCAATTTAGAGTGTTGAACCAGCTGGTTTTGGGATGTGGGAGGAAACCGGAGTGCCCGGAGCGAACCCACGCGAGCCTAGGGGGAACATGCAAACTCCATCCAGAATCGGTGGCCAGCCAATCGCTGGGCACAAGGAGACAAAGAGCAACCAATCACAGCGAGGGGCAATTTAGACTGTTCAACCAGCTACCTTAGCATGTTTTTTCGGATGTGGGAGGAAACTGGAGTGCCCGGAGCGAACCCACGCAAGCCCGGGGGGAACATGCAAACTCCACCCAGAATCGGTGGTCAGCCAATCGCCGGGCATGACGAGACAAAGGGCAACCAATCACAGCGAGGGGCAATTTAGACCGTTCAATCAGCTAGCTTAGCATGTTTTTGGGATGTGGGAGAAAACCGGAGTGCCCGAACATGCAAACTCCACACAGTGAGGACCCACCTGGTATCGAACGCATGACCCCAGAACTGCGAGGGCAACACGCTAACCACTAGACTACCGCGCCGCCCTGAGTACATTAGTTTTTTTCCGAAAAATAAGATTTCAGCTGCCAGTTGGTGAAGCGCTGAGCACGACTGTGACATTTTGAACGGCTCGGATGGGGTCGGGGTGTCATCTGCCAAAGTCAGCTGGCGTCCGTTTTAGTCCCCCGCGATCGTTAACAGATGGCCGCTGTCATGTGTTTGTCAAGGTAACGGGGAGGTTGTCGCCGGCACTGGCGAACAATGTCCGCCGTTTGATGAAGCACGCTGCGGCGATGGAAGGAAAGCTACGGAAGCGCAGCTCCTGGGACCCAAAGGTACTGCCTGCCGCAAAAGATTTCTTCAAGTGGAGGCTGGAAGCTCTTGATATTTTTTTTGTATTTATACGCTCTGTCTTTTCTTAAAGGTCTTACTATAATTGTGGCTTGTTCACAGTGAATCCACTTTTTCCATTTCCATGTCCTTTGCATCCAAAAGCAGCCACTTTCATGTCCTCTCTACTTTATTTTTGGAGTTTTGATAATGCATTTTTTTTTTCTTGGACTCTACGCAGGCATCGCAGTGGACAAAAACGGTTTAATCTACTTTGTGGACGGGACGATGATCCGAAAAGTGGACCGCAACGGAATCATTTCCACGGTGCTGGGAAGCAATGACTTGACCTCGGCCCGCCCTCTCACCTGCGATAACAGCATGCACATAAGACAGGTGACCGGTGTTGGAACTAGCAATTGCGCTCACCTTTCAGTTGTTTTACATTAGATTAGACGAGATAATTTTATTCATCCCCTATTCGGGAAATTTAATTGACACAGTAGCAAGAGGGTGAGAATACAGACACAGAAAAAGACACCCTAGACAAATAAATAGGTCATAAATAAGTTAATTAATAAATACATTCACAAATAAATACACATAAGTAAATACAGTAATAATTACATACACTAATAAATACATACACAAATAAATACATACACAAATAAATAAATACTCTAATAAATACACAAATAAATAAACACAAGTAAATAAATACACAAATAAATAAATACATACACAAATAAATACACAAATAAATAAATACTTAAATAAATAAATACACAAATAAATAAATGCACAAATAAATACATACACTAATAAATACATAGATACATAAATACATACGCAAATAAATACACGCAAATACACAAATACTCAAACACAAATGAGCAAATACACAAATAAACAAACACATATAAACTAATAAATTAATAAATATATAAATAAATAAGCGTGTTGCTGGAAATATATATATATACACACATACATATATATATACATACATATATAAATATACATATATACATATACATACACATAGATTGGGGAATTATATAGAGCACCTGGTGGCCCACTTCTTATTTTGTTGCTAGCACTGCCTTAACAATTACTCTCTAAACACCGCTAGAAAATGTCTCCAAAGCATAGTTTGTCTGACATGAAGTTCTCCTCCCGGACACTTGTACGCCGTCTAGGTCCGTCTGGAATGGCCCACCGACCTGGCCATCAGTCCCATGGACAACTCCATCTACGTTTTGGACAACAACATTGTGCTGCAGATCACTGAAAATCGAGAGGTACCCTCCTCATATTTAGTCATCTCCCCTTTTCGCCGTTCCGCTAAATCCGAAACACGGGCGCCCATTTGTTCGATAAACGTGACTAAGTAAAGTGTGTGTTTGCTGGCTTAGGTTCGCATCGTGGCGGGCCGGCCCATGCACTGCCAAGTACCCGGGATCGAATACACCATGGGGAAGAGAGCCGTTCAGACCATGCTGGAGGGAGCCACGGCCATTACTCTGTCCTACAACGGCATTCTCTACATCACCGAGACGGACGAGAAAAAAATCCATCGCATTCGACAGGTAATCGCTCGTATTTAGCGCCTGTTTGTCAGAAAAAAGGCAAATGGGGAAAAGGGCAAAAAAATCATTTTCTCGATATTTTCAGCTTTACCTGAGGGATGATTCATTCCATTGATTCACTTCCTCCACACACACTGAAATACACACACCATGTAACGGCTTGTTCGCAGGTGTCAACCGATGGAGAAATGACTTACCTTGCTGGGACGCCATCTGACTGCGACTGCAAGGTACTTTAAAACACTTTTATTTCTATATAATGGCTTTCTGAAAGGGAGTAAGTGCAATGTTCTTGGGAGTATTTTTAGAATGCCTGAAAATAGAGTGATCGGTGTCCGCTCGGCAGCGCCAATCACGCACTGGCGAGGTCCAAGCGGACGAAACGTCAAGTTCATTCGTCTCGTTTCCCGTTTTTTTTGCAGAACGACGCCAACTGCGACTGTTACCAAACGGGAGACGGTTACGCTAAAGACGCCAGACTCAACTGTCCTTCCTCTTTGGTGGTGTCTCCGGACGGGACCCTGTACGTGGCCGACCTCGGGAACATCCGCATTCGAGCCATTCGCCGCAGCCAACCGCTTACGGGTATGTCCCTTTAACGGGTGGCGAGGTTTGCACGGCAACGCGCTCGTAACATAACATCAATTTAAATTTAAATGAACTTGGATTAGGATGCAGACACACTCAAAATAAATGTAATCTAACATTACACTAAACTTAATTCAAATTTTGTTTTAAATTTGGATACTTTTCTTCTCCCGGGTTGGCTCTATTGGCCCCGCCTCCACCCTGACTTTCAGATGCAACCTATCCAGGGTTGTTTGCTTTTGTCTTCCCTTCAAAATATTTGAAATTACACACTCAAAAATACATTTAATCTAACCTTACACTAAAATTAATTCTAATTTTGTTTGAATTTTTTATACCTTTCTTCTCCCGGGTTGGCTCTTTTGGCCCCGCCTCCACCCTGACTTTCAGATGCAACCTATCCAGGGTTGTTTGCTTTTGTCTTCCCTTCAAAATATTAGAAATTTCACTTGTATCTCAAATTGCTCGTCTATCGAGGTGCCACTGTAATGAAAAGGCGGACCGAAGGCATGACGACATTAGCCATCGACAAAGACGTTTTCGTCTGCTATCAGTGACCGAGATGATCCGGAATTAGAGCCGAAATGGGGAAGACGAGATCGTTTTTTACTAAAAATACGTAGTTTTTTTCCCATACAAAAGTTATTATACGGCTTAAACAATTTGAAATGATCAAAAAAAACTATAAAATACAGGTAAAACATATACGTTGACATGTACGTGTTGAAAAGATGTGTGTGTGTGACTTCAGGGTCCTTGGCATCGGGTCCCGGTTTCTTGGAAGTGGCCTCTCCGGCCTCCCAGGAACTCTACGTCTTTGACTTAAATGGAACTCACCAATTCACATTATCCCTGGTCACTGGAGACTATAAATACAATTTTAGTTACAGGTCAGTGTGGCTAATAATGAGATTTGTGATCTCCCCGCCAACTCCGCTAATCCATTTTTTTCTTCGCCTTTTTCCAACAGCAATGAGGAGGATTTGACGGCGGTGACGGACAGCAGCGGCAACACCCTGCGCATCCGGAGGGATACCAACCGGATGCCCGTTCGCGCCGTCACCCCGGACAATCAGGTTCGTTGAGACCTGAACGCCAAGGACAAGTTCTCCGATATGGAGACGAATGAACGGGTCGTAAACAACGCCATGTTTTTTAGGTCATCTGGCTGACCATTGGAACAAACGGCGGGCTCAAGTCTCTGACGGCTCAGGGTCAGGAGTTGGTCTTGTTTAGTTACCATGGCAACAGCGGTTTGCTCGCCACCAAGAGCGTCCAAATTGGTTGGACTACATTTTACGAGTGAGTAGATTCATAAAGAACAAAAGCGTTTCAAGAACGCCATATATTTTAGTTAGAATGCTAATTGTGTAAAGGTACCATATTTTTCGGATTATAAATCGCTGTTTTTTTTTCATAGTTTGGCCTGGGGGTATGTGACTTATGTGCAAAATTATTAACACATTATTATATGATTTAACATGCTATTTTCACACTAAACCACAAGAGGGCGCTCCAGACATGTGTTGATCATTTCAACATAGCCGGAAATTTATAAAAAAAACAACTGAGAAGGGCTGAACAAAAATGGCAACGAAAAGAAAATCATATTCTGCAGATGACTAGCCTCAAATAGTAAAATATGCAGCCCAAAACGGTAATTGAGCAGCAGAAAGAGTTTGGAGTTAGCAAAAAAAAAGTGCAGGTTACTCTTACTGAAATGATAAAAACAAAAAAAGCAAATAGAGAATAAATTTCCCCCAAAAATGCGACTTGTACATGCTTTTTTTCCCCTTATTAATTATGCATTTTTTGCCTGGTGCGACTTATAGTCCAGAAAATACAGTACATACTTGTTTTAAACCTCTTGCTGGGTATATTAAAGATTGCCCCGCCCCCTCCAGTTTCAGACCGCGTGAATGGCAGATGACGCTAAACTGACGTTAGCGGCTTCTTCTTTCCAGCTACGACAGCGAGGGTCGCCTAACGAACGTCACCTTCCCGACCGGCGTGGTTACCAATCTCCACGGCGACATGTCATCGGGCGCCGTTGCCGTGGATATCGAGACGTCAGGGAAGGACGAGGATGTTTCCATAACGACCAACCTGTCATCCATAGACTCCTCCTACACTGTGGTACAGGGTAAGCAGCTCGCCAAATGGAGCGGCCTTCTTCGCTAATTAGCCTTTAAATCATGTATAATCGTCTATATTGGTTTCAAAGTCATAAATAGCGAGTGCCTGCCTCCTCTAAGGCTACGGGATCAATTTACATAATTAATCTTAGTACGTTTTGAGACAAGAATCATATTTTATTTGCGAGAAAACCGGACAAGAAGTAAAAGGTCAACGTTTATAAAAACATGCACAGAAAAAGAAGCCAGTCAAAAGCAAACGCACACCGAGAAGTTAGTGAAGAAGTACGACGGTAGCTTCATTAAAAACGAAAAAGTACGTTGGCATTTTCTTGATGGTTGCGTTTTTTTTTTAAATTTATTTTCTGAGGAGGCTCTTATGCAACATTCCAATTTGAAGTTAGTTTTTCCTTTGCTTTTTCTTACCTCTGATCTATCTATCATGCCTTAAATGCTTTGGAGCGACAACTGCCTTTTTAATATTTATGAGGATTCCATTCAAGTGATATATTATGACACACACACCAAGATAAATGAGTTAAAAGTGAAATATAATTCATTCACTCATTTTACTCGCGCGCATTACGAGGGGTGCTGGGGCATAGCAAAGCCAGGTCAATTATGAATCCATTTAATTTTTTAATACATTTTGTATGATGAACATTTTCAATGAGGAACAAAGTGTTCTATTTTAATTGGGCAAATTTTCATTAGCTGGTCTACATCGCAATAATGTGTGTATATGTGTGTACGTGTGTGTGTGTATATATATGTGTGTGTGTATATATGTGTGTATATTGTGTGTGTATATATGTGTGTGTGTATATTGTGTGTATGTGTGTGTATGTGTAAAAATGTGTGTATGTTAGTGTGTGTGTGTATGTTAGTGTGTGTGTGTATATATGTGTGTGTATATTGTGTGTATATGTGTGTGCATGTGTAAAAATGTGTATGTTAGTGTGTGTGTGTGTATATATGTGTGTGTATATGTTAGTGTGTGTGTGTAAAAATGTGTGTATTTTGTGTGTATATAGTGTGTGTATATGTTAGTGTGTGTGTGTGTGTAAAATGTGTGTATATTGTGTGTGCTTATAGTCTGTGTGTGTGTGTATATTGTGTGTGTGTGTGTATATAGTGTGTGTGTATATAGTGTGTGTGTATATAGTGTGTGTGTATATAGTGTGTGTATATAGTGAGTGTGTATATAGTGAGTGTGTGTATATAGTGAGTGTGTGTATATAGTGTGTGTATATGTGTGTGTATGTATATATATATACCTATTTACTCGAATATAAGCCCCTTTGTCAGACAAAAAAATGATGACTGAATTGAGGGTACGGCTTATATGCGCATAAAAACAACAAATATCAACAACAAACAGACATAAATAATCAAACAGTAGTAAGTATTTGTATATGTATAAATGTGTGTATTTCTATATATTCAAGTATGTGAGTGTGTACTATTGATTACATACAGGTACATCAAAATACATTTGATACCTCGTATCAAAATACGATATAAAGGTATTGTATCATAGTGAGGTTGAACTGAACGACTACTTATTTATTGATTATGTATTTGTTTGTTTGTTGTTCATATTTGTGCACTTTGTGGTGAAGCTTTGAATCTTACAATATTTATTATAATGACAATAAAAGCATTCCATTCAAGAAGAAAGCATTTGAGGAACGTTGGGCCGAGGCTCGTCGAATCCGAGCGAATCGGCTCCACGAGCAACGATTTGCGTTCGATCCCGTTCCCGAACAAACGCGGCGTAGCGCCATCGATCGCAATGCACTAACTTATTCAGCGGCATCGACGAGCCGAGGGTTCCTCCGCGTGGAAGCGTATACATTATTTAGTATTTGATCTGACTGGGCGTCGGTCGGTATGCAACCAGTCTTGGTGGTCCCTCCGAGCTTTGTAAACAAGAACATATTTGATAGCTTTACCTTTTCCGCCAAATTTGTCAACAGGTGCGCCAGAGCTTTCCCCAAAATATTGTATCAAGCAAAGAGAGGATTTAACAAGTAAATATTTCATTGAAATGTTCTTCCGTTGCAAAAAGAAAAAATGTGAAGCAAGTTATCTGGTCTTGTCAGATTTTACAGGAGGGAAAAAACCTGGGCCGGGAATGACCTCAGTTGACCCCGGAATTGAGCCCAGGGCGCTTTTGCTAGCTGGCCAATCTTTTGGTTGTCGCTCCCAAAGCGTTTCCAATCCGTCTGGAAGTGTTGGTCTTAAACGAAATCGCCTGGCGTTCCCTTTCGAAATCAGCGTTGACCGCGGCCCCCTTGCGAAAATCCCTGGCTTTTTAAATGAGTTTTCTTCTTCCCAAAATTGCCCTCAACGCCATCTCCTCCACTTCTATTTGATCTTTTCCCTACAACCCCAATGAGGTCGGCTTTTGGCACTTTGCGCCAAAAAAGTAAGCGTTGCTTTCATCTGCCATCGAGAAACACATTTTTTTTCCAGTTGTTTTAGATGAGATAACTTTATTCATCCTGTATTCGGGAAATTTCATTGTCACAGTAGCAAGAGGGTGAGAATACAGACACAGGAAAATACATTTTAGACATAAATAAATAGGTCATTAATACGTTAATAAATAAATAAATAAATTCACAAATAAATAAATTCACCAATAACTAAATACACAAATAAATAAATACACAAATTAATATATACACAAAAAATAAATACACATACACAAAAAATAAATACAGAAAAAATAAATACACAAAAATAAATACACAAATAAATAAATACACAAATAAATACACAGATAAATAAATACACAAAAAAATAAATACACAAAAAATAAATACACAAATAAATCAATGCACAAATAAATCAATGCACAAATAAATCAATGCACAAATAAATCAATACACAAATAAATCAATACACAAATAAATCAATACACAAATAAATCAATACACAAATAAATCAATGCACAAATAAATCAATGCACAAATAAATCAATGCACAAATAAATCAATGCACAAATAAATCAATACACAAATAAATCAATGCACAAATAAATCAATGCACAAATAAATCAATGCACAAATAAATCAATACACAAATGAATAAATCCACACTAATAAATACACAAATAAACAAACACTAATGAACTAATAAATATATAAATAAATAAGAATGTTGCTGAAATGTATATATACATATACAAACATATAAATATACATATACTTACATACACATAGATGTACATGTATACATACAGTTGGTCTTAACATTCAGCCATTTGTTTTGTTAAAGAGCCTGACAGCTGATGGGACCAATGAGGCTGTAGCAGTCGCTTGCTGAAAGATTTTGCTTTATTTGCTTTAACATCTCATCGAAAAACATTTTTATTTCAATTGTTTGCAATACATTTCTTGCAGGTGATGGAATATAGCCCCTCGTTTTAATTCAGCACTTGTCCTTATTCACACACACACACACACACACACACACACACACACATACGTAAGCGAGGTGGTGGTGGTCATTAGTGGTGTGAGGTCAAGGGAAACCTAATTAAAAGAGGCAGCGGGATGTTAATACCTGCTCGGCGCTCCATTAGCGGGTTCAAATAAGGCTGTAGAAATTAATTGAACGTTTTTCCTCTCCTCTTTGTTCACCCGCTTATCATGCTTCTGTCCCCATTTTTTTTTCCGGGGTCTTAACAACCCCTCCCCAAAGAAATCCATGTCCTCTTTGCGGTAATCACATGTCCCCCCGTGCTTCTCTCCCCTTTGTAGACCAGCTTCGAAACAGCTACCAAGTGGGTAATGACCATTCTCTCCGGGTCATCTACGCCAACGGGATGGACACGCATTATCAGACGGAACCTCATATTTTGGCCGGTAGGTCCACATTACGCCACAAACTGTGAAAAAAACGTTGCTGTTTTTTACTTTTCCGTCACTTTTCCAAGTTTTGTCCTTTTTTTTAAGCCTGTTTGTCAATTTTTGGCCAATTTAAAGGAACATGCACGTACTGAATATCTGACATTGAATGACTTTATTGTTTTTTGAAATAGTTTTTTAGTTATTTAATGACTTGTTTTTTTTTTTAAACCAAGAATTCTGAGCATCATTGTCTCCGCCCACCAAAAACCAGGTGCCGCCAATCCCATCGTGGCGCGACGCAACATGACGCTTCCGGGAGAAAATGGCCAGAACTTGGTGGAATGGAGATTCAGGAAGGAGCAAACCAGAGGGAAAATCATCGTCTTTGGGAGAAAGCTCAGAGTGAGTCGTTGACCCAAATTGCGTTAGCCACGGAGGTTTGGTTTTTGCAATCGGTGGACAGCCAATTGCAGGACAGGGATCATTTGCTTAAGGCAGGGGTGTCAAAGTCGGGTTGGTTCGCGGGCCGCATTAACGTCAACTCCATTTCATGTGGGCCGGACCATTTTTTGATCTAATATATATTTTTTTTTTAATTGGATTAAAAGCCCTAAATAGTCCGTTTTTATAGATCTAAAGCAATGTTTATTTGAGCTTTTTTATCTAATATTTATATTTTTTAAATTGGATTAATAGCCCTAAATAATCATCTTTCATTTCAAATGGAAACATTGTTTTTAAATTATGTTCAATATTAAAGTGGAAAATGGAAAATATTTATATATTTATTTTTAGATTTTACAAAATGCTTTTTGTACTAAAAACACAAAGAAAAAATATTGGATTAAAAAAATTCAATGATGATTTTAAAAAGGGGAAAATCAGGAAATGTAATTTGATCTTAAAACAAAGTCAAAGTTTTTTATAGATCTAAAACAATGTTTATTTGAGCTTTTTTATATATATTTTTAGATTTTACAAAATGATTTTTGAACTTAATACAAAGAAAAATGGGTTAAAAAATGACAATTATTGATCTAAAAGAGGGAAAATCAGGAAATTTAATATACATCTATACTCTTCATTTTAATTTGATCCTAAAACAGAAAGTCGGCACTCATGATTTACTTTCTCGGGCCGCACAAAATGATGCGGCGGGCCAGATTTGGCCCCCCAGGGCCGCCACTTTGACATCTGTGGTTTAAGGTATCAAATTCAGCCAAAATGTGACTTTTTTTTGCAGAATTTGTCCACCTAAACACATCCAAGATATTTTGCTACAAAATATGTCCAAATAAGTAATTGCTTGTACTATACATGAGAATTAGAAATAAGTTAGAGAGCAAAATCTGTTCCGTTTTGATCAATTGGTACATTGTTTTAACCCGAAGGTAAACGGGAGGAACCTGTTGTCCGTGGATTACGATCGCAACCTGCGGACGGAGAAGATTTACGACGATCATCGCAAGTTCCTTCTGAAAATCATCTACGACCCCCAAGGCCATCCCACCTTGTGGGTTCCCAGCAGCAAGCTGCTGGCCGTTAACCTCACGTATTCCAGGTAACAATCTATCATTTTTTTTCTGGGTAAATCATTCCAATGGCTTTCCCGCATTCATTTTGCATACCAAGGCTATTTCCAATTTAAAGGGCTGTACTTTCTGATGTTGACTTCATGGTATTACATCCCTTTTTATATCAAAGTGCTACCTCTACTTACAAATCTCTTCCTAGAAGTGTTATTTACTATTTTTATGGGTAACGTTACTTCCGGGCGGCCCGGTGGTGAGTGTTTAGTGCGTCGGCCTCGCAGTTCTGGGGAATTGGGTTCGAATCCAGGTTGGTCCACCTGTGCGGAGTTTGGATCTTCTCCCCCAGCCTGTGTGGGTTTTCTCCGGGTCTTCCGGTTTTCTCCCAGAGTCCCAAAACATGCACGCTAGGCTAGTTGGCTAACAGTCTAAGTTGCCACTAGGTATGAGTGTGAACGTGAAAGGTTGTTTGTTTTCCGGTGATTAGCTCCAGCACCCCTTGCAACCCTTATGAGGATAAAGCGGTTCAGAAAATGAATAAATGAATATCCGTTACTTCCATGGCCCTCATCGAAGAAAAAGTCCACTACGTCTTTTGCTAATTAATTTGATTAATGTGCTCGTTAATTTGAATTGAGCTGAGTGTAAGACGTCATTTTTAACTGTGGTTTTTTTGTGTGTGTGTGTTGATTCAGTACAGGGCAAGTAACTGGCTTGCAAAGGGGTCCAACTACGGAAAAGTGGGAGTACGACAGCCAAGGAAGAATCACCTCCCGACTATTTGCCGACGGAAAGACTTGGAGCTACACTTATTTAGATAAGGTAACGCAACTCCACTTACGCCTGCTTATGTTCAACATAGGGGTAAAAAAAAAAAAAAAAGACGGTCACGTCTCAGTCTTGGTCTAGACGCCGTCGTTTTAATATTCAAATGAAGTCCGACTGCGGCGTTATGCAAAGCCATCCCACAAAAGAGGAAAAGATCTTTCCTTCAGTGAACAACAGAGACTCGCGCGTCTGCAGAGACACGATAAAAAGATAAACGACGGGGACGTCCACCCACCAAAAAAAGCACGCAAACTTCAATCATTGACTCTCTGTTGCATCAGTACACAAGCCAAGGTTACCACTTTCATTTTGCCAACAAACAAAGGAAGCAAGACCAACGGAAGACGGTCCCCTTGAGAAAAGTCGAACGAGAGAAACAAAGTGGGAAAGTCGCGTTTGGCTAGCAAAAGAACTCACGTTTCGTCGCTAACGTGCTTTTTTTTGGCTTAACTTTTCAAAATAAAAACACAGAGAAATTTGTATTAGCCACGGTGATTGTTTTGAACACTAAAAAAGATCAATTCAGAGGTCAGACTTCATTGGCGAGTCGTGAAATGTATGTCAAATCGGGAAAAAGCAAAGTTCTTTGGCTTTTGCCGCGTCATTCTTCACGTGAGACCATTTTTGTTTGCTAGCATTTTTGTTGTCAAAAGAAGGCAGCTAAGACGCTTTTCCATACCTGTCAACCTCTGCCGATAACTGCCCTTATAAATGATTATGATTCCCCTTACAAACCCCCAAAAAACCTTACAAACACCGTCCGAGTCGTAGCAAAAAGTGGCTTCCGCTTATGAGTTTCAGCATGGATTTTCACATTTTTATGAACTTAAAAAAATGTTGTTGTTTTTTACATTTTTAATAGCGGAAAAATATCGCCAAGTAGTGAAGACGTGATAATCGAGGGATTACTGTACCGTGGCTTTTGGCCTCGTTTTATTTTTATTCTCTGTTAAAACTCAGCCCCATTCATCTGAGCCCATTAAAAACAAATAATATTTTTTATTTTTTTAAATAATTTGGCTAGGATTGTTGACATTGTAGGAAAACTGACATGATGATGTGCCATAACTCGAAGAATGTTTTTTGTGGTCCCAACAGTCCATGGTGTTACTGCTGCACAGCCAACACCAGTACATTTTCGATTACGACTCGGGAGACCGTCTGTCGGCCGTGACCATGCCCAGCGTGGCTCGACACACCATGCAGACCATTCGATCCGTGGGCTACTACCGCAATATCTACACTCCGCCCGAGAGCAACGCCTCCGTCACCGTGGACTACTCCGAGGATGGACAGGTGTGGACAAAAAAGTAACGCTAATGCCGGACATTTCTTTTAGTGTGCTTTGACACCTTGGTATATGGTGCTTAGTATATAAACATACCCAGATTTGCTGTCATTTTCAAATCATTTTTTCTTAAAACTAATCATTTTAGCCCAATGAATTGAATACTCAGAAGGTAAACAGGTATGGACAAAAAAGTTGTAAAAGCAATTCTTCTGAAAAACTACTGGGATGGTGGACAGCTGTAGACAAAAAGTAACACTAATGCCGGACATTTCTTTTAGTGTACTGTGACACCTTAGTATGTGCTTCTTATTTAGTATAAGCATACGTGGCATCCACCCAAATTTGCCATGATTTTAAACGCAAAAAACGACATAGTATAGTAAGGCTTTTTTCGTGAAAAACGACATAATATAGTAAGGCTTTTTTTCTTAAAAACGACGTAGTATAGTAAGGCTTTTTTTGTAAAAAAAAAAAAAAAAACGACATAGTATAGTAAGGCTTTTTTCTTAAAAAACAACATAGTATAGTAAGGCTTTTTTTTCGCAAAATACGACATAGTATAGTAAGGCTTTTTTTTCGCAAAAAAACGACATAGTATGGTAAGGCTTTTTTCCTTAAAAAACGACATAGTATTTTTATGTTATGTTTTTTGTATTTTTTTTTTTTTTAAAGTAAGACTAATGCTGGTCATTTCTTTTTGTGTACTGTGAGACCTTAGTATGTGGTGCTTAGTATAACTCAAATTTGCCGTCATTTTAAAAGCAATTATTTTGAATATTATTTATTTTAGCCCAAGGAAATTGACCTGTTCAGATGTGGCACATCAGCAATTTATTATGGGAAATGTTGTTATTGAGCACAAAATGACTTGCCGTTGTTTGTCAACAGCCTGGCTGTAAAAAGACACCAAAATCCAAGCAGTGAAATTAATTCCTACTGAATTATGTGAAAACTAGGGGTTATCTATTAACGGGTATTTCCAAATTACTGGTCCGCGTTATGTCAAATCCTTTGGCTTGACGTGGATTTATTTCAAATGTTTATTTCAGATTGGCTTTGTATTGCATCATCGCTGCCGGTCTAGTAAAATAGTGTTTTTTTTTAAAGCCATTAGTTTAATATAAGCATGGAGGACACATTTTGTTGTTTATTTGGAAAACTAAATGTTGAAATGACTTTTTCTTTCCCCTATCAGCTTCTTAGAGTGGCCCACCTTGGAACTGGACGCCGTATATTGTACAAATATCGAAGACAGGTATGTCCAGGTGAACGGAAGGGGGCGCTGAAGTTGATCCATTTTCAGTCCACCCATTTTTTTGTCTCAGAATAAACTGGCAGAGATTCTGTACGATTCCACTCGGGTCAGCTTCACTTACGACGAGACGGCGGGCGTTCTGAAGACGGTCAACCTACAGACGGAAGGCTTCATCTGCTCCATCCGCTACCGGCAAATCGGCCCGTTGGTGGATCGGCAGATTTTCCGCTTCAGCGAGGACGGCATGGTCAACGCCCGCTTCGACTACACCTACGACAACAGCTTCAGGGTCACCAGCATGCAGGCCGTCATCAATGAGACGCCGCTGCCCATCGACCTCTACCAGTTCGACGACATATCGGGGAAAATGGAGCAGTTCGGAAAGTTCGGAGTCATCTATTACGACATCAACCAGGTGAGGAAAAAGGTCTCCAAAGGTCAAACAAAGGACCGAATATAAGACGTTTTTATTTTTTTATTTGCATTGAAATAAGACTGAAAAAGTGTCGTCGTCTTACATTCAGGGGCTAGATATCTTTAAAGAGAATGTGGAACAATTTGACGATTAATACGTTTATTGCAATTTTGTTTTTTTATCACAGGTAATGATTGATTGACATTTCAAAAACCAGAAGCCATTTTTTTCACAAATGTGATTGCGCATTAGTTGACATATTTAAATGTTCATATATTAAAATGTGATAGACATTTTTTGCATGAGGCAAAATTTTAAAAAAATTAAACGCATTCGCAGCGCTAGATATCTTTAAAGTGAAACACTCTGACGATTAATACAGTTATTGCAATTTTGTTGTTTTATCACAGGTGATGATTGATTGACATTTCAAAAACTAGAAGCCATTTTTTCACACATTAGTTGACATATTTAAATGTTCATATATTAAGATGTGATAGACAGTTTTTGCATGATTTGAATGTGGCCAAATAACCTTCAACTATATCGTTAGAATCATTTGTTTCAAACGTACTTTCATTATTTAGTGTATAAAAATTGAATTGAAGTCTTTTTTTCAAACTTGAGTCTTGAAAAAAAGGGGGCGTCTTATACTCGGGTCAATGCGGAAAGTCAAGGCGATGCAAATGACGTGATGACGGATCATGTTCCCGCCCCTTTTAGATCATCTCCACGGCGGTGATGACGTACACCAAACACTTTGACCAGCACGGCCGCATCAAGGAGATCCAGTACGAAATCTTCCGCTCTCTGATGTACTGGATCACCATCCAGTACGACAACGTGGGCCGAGTCACCAAGCGCGAGATCAAGATCGGACCCTTCGCCAACACCACCAAATACGGCTACGAGTACGACGTGGACGGCCAGCTGCAGACCGTGTCGCTCAACGAAAAAATGATGTGGAGGTCAGCTTACGCCGAAAAACTTGATTTCATTGATTTTATGGCCATTTTCCCATCGTGAAAGTTCCAACAAGCCAACTTTTTTTTGCAGGTACAATTACGACCTGAACGGGAACCTGCATCTGCTGAACCCGGGGAACAGCGGTCGCTTGACGCCCCTCCGTTACGACCTCAGAGATAGAATCACTCGTCTCGGAGACATTCAGTACAAAATGGACGAAGATGGCTTCCTAAGACAAAGAGGGGCGGAGATATTCGAATACAACTCCAAAGGTAGGAACTCCCTTTTTGCCAAATTTATACCCATTTATCGTCAACCTCCAATACATTGTTTTAACCCAGATTTTTTAAAATTTTGTGGGTACCATTTGTCCCCCCAGGTCTTCTGGTCCGGGTGTACAGCAAAGCGGGCAGTTGGAGCATCCAGTACCGTTACGACGGTTTGGGTCGCCGAGTGGCAGCCCGGAACAGTCTCGGTCAACACCTGCAGTTCTTCTATGCCGACTTGAACTACCCCACCAGGATCACGCACGTTTATAACCACTCCAGTTCCGAAATCACTTCTTTTTACTACGACTTGCAGGTAAGCGTGTTGTTTTTGCGCTAATATTTCACTGCTGATAATTTTAGCTTCACTTTTAGGACTTATATTTTGTTCAGATTGCAATTCCTCTTCTCAGTGCAAGACAAAATACAATTGTTGGAATAGATTTTGTTGTAATAGAGCGTTGGCCTCGCAGTTCTGGGGTCGAGGGGTTGGATCCCAAGTGGGAGTTTCCATGTTCTCCCCGAGCTTACATGGGTTTTCTCCAAATACTCCAGTTTCCTCCCACATCCCCATAACCTGCATGCTAGCTTAATTGTATGCTAATTTGCTCCAAGTTATTGGATTGGATAACTTTATTCATCCCGTATTCGGGAAATTTCGTTGTCACAGTAGCAAGAGGGTGAGAATAGACACAGACATAAAACATTTTAGACATAAATAGATAGGTAATAAGTAATTTAATAATAAATAAGTGTGTTGCTGAGGTATATATATATATATGTATGTATATATGTATGTATATATATATATACACATGTATATATATGTATATATGTATGTATATATATATATACAGGTCTTAACACTCAGCCATTTGTTTTGTTAAAGAGCCTGACAAAACAAATGGCTGAGTGTTAAGAGCTACCGTATGCATGCATGTACATCTATGTGTATGTATGTATATTTATATAGGAGTGATTGGCTGTTTCTCTCCTCGTGCCCTGCGATTGGCCGGCCACCTGTTAGCTGGGATAGACTCCGGCACCCTTTGTGAGGATAAGCATTTGGGAAAATGAGTGAATTATCATAGAGTGACGTCTCCTGAAGCAATTCAGCCCTAACTCCATTTACAAATCACGAAGTCTTTTCGTTTAAAATGTTGATTTTTACTATTAAAAAAAGTGTTGTTCCACAGGGCCATGTTTTTGCTATGGAAATCAGCAGCGGAGAAGAGTTTTATATCGCGTGCGATAACACCGGCACCCCACTGGCTGTCTTCAGCAACAATGGACTTTTGCTTAAGCAGGTATTTTGCATTTGCAGGTATTTTGTGGCTCGCTCGCTCGCTCCTTTTCCAAATGACTGACAGGCCCTTTTTTCCTATTTTTCTTTTTTTAGGTGCAGTACACGGCGTACGGCGAGATTTACTTTGATTCCAACCCCGACTTTGTTCTGGTCATCGGCTTCCACGGAGGCCTGTACGATCCCCTGACGCGATTGCTCCATTTCGGGGACAGAGATTACGACATCCCCGCCGGGAGGTGAGTCTTATCCCGGTTCGCTCTCGACTCTGGGAGTCCCGAGGACGAGTTAAAGCGCCACTTGTCGTCTCCCAGGTGGACCACCCCGGACGTGGGCACGTGGACCCGGGTGGGCAAAGACCCGCGGCCGTTTAATCTCTACATGTTCCGGGGCAACAATCCCATCAGCAAAATCCATCAAGTCAAAGAATATGTGACAGGTACTTTTCAATCTATTGTTTTAAAGACAGTCGGTATGTTGAAAATGATAGCTATCTGAATTCAAATGACTTTTAGGTTATTCATTTCAATTCAGCCAAATGTTGCAATCTAACTATATTTTTATTTTTTTGCTCCGTCTGAAGATATCAACATCTGGTTGGTCACGTTCGGATTCCATCTCCACAACGCCATTCCGGGATACCCCATTCCGAAATTTGACTTGACGCAGCCGTCAATGGAGATGAAAAAAAGTCAGCTGTGGGATGACTTACCCGTAAGTACTCGCTTTTACCATTTTTGCATAGCCATGTGAGCTGCGTGTTCACAAAAGTCAATCTTTAACACACCTACGAAAATATTTTTTTCCAAAAGTGGTTTTGTAACTTGTATTTTTCGGAAGCAGGGACGCACTTTACATGTAAATGCTGTAATTGGTTTGGCGGTCCTCCTTATACTATCAACTAAAGCCTTTAAAAATAGGCAACGTGTACCAATTTTGTAAGGAACACACCCACACTCAAAAGAAAATTATTTATTAAGTCTTTAAAGTTCATTACAGAAGCATTTCCTATAGTTGTTAAAGGCGAACTGAGGTAGAGGCAAACGTTTGACAAAACACAACTGTTGTTATTCAATGTATTCAATTAACTTGTAATGGAGTATCTCGGAGGTCCCTTAGCCAATGGGAGGCCACAAAGGTCTAGCACACCAAGACTAGTATTTTCCTTTCGGGGAAATTTAGCATTTTGTAACTTGAATTTCTTACCTTGGAACCAATTTTTTCCCATCGAGGCTTTTCGTAAGGGGAGGCCTTTGTAACTTGAATTTCTTATCTTGGAACAATTTCTTCCCCATTAAGGACTTTTCGTAAGATGGAAATTTTTGCAACACCACTTGACTTGCCGTGTCTTGTCTCTGCCAGTCCATTTCAGGTGTCCAGCAGGAGGTGACTCGCCAGTCTCGGGCCTTCCTGTCCTTCGAGCGGATGCCCGAAATCCAGCCGAGTCGGCGCCACGCCGACGACGCCAAACCGTGGCTGTGGTTCGCCGCCGTCAAGTCTCTGATCGGCAAAGGGGTGATGCTGGCCGTGGTCCAAGGGCGCGTGGTGACCAGCGCCCTCAACGTGGCCAACGAGGACTGCATCAAGGTGGCGGCGGTCCTGAACAACGCCTTCTACCTGGAGGATCTGCATTTCACGGTGGAGGGCCGAGACAGCCACTACTTCATCAAGACCAGCCTCCCCGAGAACGACCTGGGCGCCCTCCGGCTCACCTCGGGACGCAAGTCGCTGGAGAACGGCGTCAACGTGACCGTGTCGCAGTCCACCACCGTGATGAACGGCCGCACCCGGCGTTTTGCCGACGTGGAACTGCAGTTCGGCGCCCTGGCGCTCCACGTGCGCTACGGGACCACGCTGGACGAGGAGAAGGCGCGGGTCCTGGAGCACGCCAGGCAACGGGCCCTGGCCGGCGCCTGGACCCGCGAGCAGCGCCGGGTCCGGGACGGCGAGGAGGGGGTTCGCCTTTGGACCGAGGGGGAGAAAAGGCAACTCCTCAGCGGCGGCAAAGTCCTGGCTTACGACGGATATTACGTCCTGTCCGTGGAGCAGTACCCGGAACTGGCCGACAGCGCCGACAACATTCAGTTCTTGCGTCAGAGTGAGATCGGCAAGAGGTAACGGGGTCCTCCCGGCTCCGGTACTCTTGTGGACTCCCTAAAAAGATTGAAAACGAAGGATGTGGAAAAGGATTAACTGGCTGTCAAAGACTTTGAACTTGCCCGAGTCTGGAGCAGATGCTGTAGATCTCCGTGTTTGGAAATGGACTTTTGTCAGGCGCTCCAAACGCGGCGAAACAACGAGAACTGCTCCCGTCCATTGACCTTTGCCTTTTTTTCTTTGGACTGCCTTTGAAGAAACAGCGTATGCATGCACGTCCCACCCGGCATCCGGAAGGCGGGGCATACCTGAATGCTGTGATTCCTTTGGGAAGTAAAGACTGGTTCAGGACAGGCGTGAACGTTGGAAGTGGACTGAATCGCCATCCAACGTTTCGCCAGTTCTCAAGTCTCCGCCCAAGGCCTGGATATAAGTTGCCGTTGGTCAGGGTCTTTAGTTTTGTTTTTTTTATGGGCAGGGCAATCAAACAGAACTGTTGTGGACTCTCTCCAGGAGAGAAGAGCACGAAAAATGACTGATTTCTAAGACGGAAAGTAAATGGATGACCTGTTGGAATATTTTTGTTTTGTATTATAATGAAATATTGTACTGCATTTTCTAGGGGAACGGGGAAGGAAGGGGCCATTAAACTAAAGGGTTTACATACTGGACTATTAATTACCACTACTCTGTAAACGGACCGCGGTCTTTGCAAAATCCGACTTGAATGCTTCTGGTTCCTTTGCTATTGATCTTGTCAAGATTTTAGTTGACTTCATTGGAAATTCCAAACTTCTTGAGTAGACGGTTCTCCTCCAGAATGGACGCAGTTGCTCCGTGTGCACCACGGAAATACTTGTAAGTCCTGGATTTCAATCAAATGTGACTCCCGTGTTCTTCAAATTCACAGAACATGTCCAAGTCGGTAGTTTTGCTTGATGGTCTGGGCTTTCGAGGGGGGGAAGAGTTCTTGTCCAGTGGTGACATGTTCCTTCGTGCCGCATTTTTGCTCGTTTCTCTTTCCAAAGGAGAGTTTATCGCCATCCGTGACCAAGTGACGCATCGTTGTACCTGTTTTTTCATTGCCTGTGAGTCCTTTAGAGAGTTTTCCGTATGCTCCTTTGCTTCTGAGTCTGGGAAGACAATCGTTGGGAATATTTTTGGGACAAGTGTCCAATTAGCAGAGCATATACTTCATAGGCCATTGGGTTGTTCTTTCCTGCAAACAAGTGTGAACAGTCGATGTGTTACGGGTTCATCAAAGTTCTGTTAAGGGGTTAGAAAGGCCCTCTATCTGTAAAACATTACTAGTCTCAGAGAAAGTAATTTCTGTACAGTGTTTCTACAGTCTACAATAAAATCTTTGAAACGGTACCTCTTGTTCCTAATGCTTCCTAAAGGGCCTTTCTATACATGGTCGTTTATTATTTACAAAAAAAGCCTTACTATACTTTGTCGTTTTTTAAGTAGAAAAGCCTTACTATACTATGTCGTTTTTTTTTCGAAAAAAAAGCCCTACTATACTAAGTCGCTTTTTGCGAAAAAAAAGCCTTACTATACTATGTCGTTTTTTAGGGAAAAATAGCCTTACTATACTATGTCGTTTTTTAAGAAAAACAGCCTTACTATACTATGTCGTTTTTTTAAGAAAAAAGCCTTACTATACTATGTCGTTTTTTAGGGAAAAATAGCCTTACTATACTATGTTGTTTTTAAAAAAAACAGCCTTACTATACTATGTCGTGTTTTAAGAAAAAAGCCTTACTATACTATGTCGTTTTTTGGGGAAAAATAGCCTTACTATACTATGTCGTTTTTTAAGAAAAACAGCCTTACTATACTATGTCGTTTTTTTTAAGAAAAAAGCCTTACTATACTATGTCGTTTTTTAGGGAAAAATAGCCTTACTATACTATGTCGTTTTTTAAGAAAAACAGCCTTACTATACTATGTCGTTTTTTAAAGAAAAAAGCCTTACTATACTATGTCGTTTTTTTTAAGAAAAAAGCCTTACTATACTATGTCGTTTTTTAGGGAAAAATAGCCTTACTATACTATGTCGTTTTTTAAAGAAAAAAGCCTTACTATACTATGTCGTTTTTTAGGGAAAAAAGCCTTACTATACTATGTCGTTTTTTAGGGAAAAATAGCCTTACTATACTATGTCGTTTTTTAAGAAAAACAGCCTTACTATACTATGTTGTTTTTTTAAGAAAAACAGCCTTACTATACTATGTCGTTTTTTAGGGAAAATTTCCTTACTATACTATGTCGTTTTTTTAAGAAAAAAGCCTTACTATACTATGTTGTTTTTTAGGGAAAAATAGCCTTACTATACTATGTCGTTTTTTAAGAAAAACAGCCTTACTATACTATGTCGTTTTTTAAAGAAAAAAGCCTTACTATACTATGTCGTTTTTTAGGGAAAAATAGCCTTACTATACTATGTCGTTTTTTTAAGAAAAAAGCCTTACTATACTATGTCGTTTTTTAGGGAAAAATAGCCTTACTATACTATGTCGTTTTTTAAGAAAAACAGCCTTACTATACTATGTCGTTTTTTTAAGAAAAACAGCCTTACTATACTATGTCGTTTTTTTAAGAAAAACAGCCTTACTATACTATGTCGTTTTTTAGGGAAAATTTCCTTACTATACTATGTCGTTTTTTTAAGAAAAAAGCCTTACTATACTATGTCGTTTTTTAGGGAAAAATAGCCTTACTATACTATGTCGTTTTTTAAGAAAAACAGCCTTACTATACTATGTCGTTTTTTTAAGAAAAAAGCCTTACTATACTATGTCGTTTTTTAGGGAAAAATAGCCTTACTATACTATGTTGTTTTTTAAGAAAAACAGCCTTACTATACTATGTCGTGTTTTAAGAAAAAAGCCTTACTATACTATGTCGTTTTTTAGGGAAAAATAGCCTTACTATACTATGTCGTTTTTTAAGAAAAACAGCCTTACTATACTATGTCGTTTTTTAAAGAAAAAAGCCTTACTATACTATGTCGTTTTTTAGGGAAAAAAGCCTTACTATACTATGTCGTTTTTTTAAGAAAAAAGCCTTACTATACTATGTCGTTTTTTAGGGAAAAATAGCCTTACTATACTATGTCGTTTTTTAAGAAAAACAGCCTTACTATACTATGTCGATTTTTTAAGAAAAAAGCCTTACTATACTATGTCGTTTTTTAGGGAAAAAAGCCTTACTATACTATATCGTTTTTTTAAGAAAAAAGCCTTACTATACTATGTCGTTTTTTAGGGAAAAATAGCCTTACTATACTATGTCGTTTTTTAAGAAAAACAGCCTTACTATACTATGTCGTTTTTTTTAAGAAAAACAGCCTTACTATACTATGTCGTTTTTTAGGGAAAATTTCCTTACTATACTATGTCGTTTTTTAAAGAAAAAAGCCTTACTATACTATGTCGTTTTTTAGGGAAAAATAGCCTTACTATACTATGTCGTTTTTTAAGAAAAACAGCCTTACTATACTATGTCGTTTTTTTAAGAAAAAAGCCTTACTATACTATGTCGTTTTTTAGGGAAAAATAGCCTTACTATACTATGTTGTTTTTTAAGAAAAACAGCCTTACTATACTATGTCGTGTTTTAAGAAAAAAGCCTTACTATACTATGTCGTTTTTTAGGGAAAAATAGCCTTACTATACGATGTCGTTTTTTAAGAAAAACAGCCTTACTATACTATGTCGTTTTTTTAAGAAAAAAGCCTTACTATACTATGTCGTTTTTTAGGGAAAAATAGCCTTACTATACTATGTTGTTTTTTAAGAAAAACAGCCTTACTATACTATGTCGTTTTTTTTAAGAAAAAAGCCTTACTATACTATGTCGTTTTTTAGGGAAAAATAGCCTTACTATACTATGTCGTTTTTTAAGAAAAACAGCCTTACTATACTATGTCGTTTTTTTAAGAAAAAAGCCTTACTACACTATGTCGTTTTTTAGGGAAAAATAGCCTTACTATACTATGTTGTTTTTTAAGAAAAACAGCCTTACTATACTATGTTGTGTTTTAAGAAAAAAGCCTTACTATGCTATGTCGTTTTTTAGGGAAAAATAGCCTTACTATACTATGTCGTTTTTTAAGAAAAACAGCCTTACTATACTATGTCGTTTTTTTAAGAAAAAAGCCTTACTATACTATGTCATTTTTTAGGGAAAAATAGCCTTACTATACTATGTCGTTTTTTAAGAAAAACAGCCTTACTATACTATGTCGTTTTTTTAAGAAAAAAGCCTTACTATACTATGTCGTTTTTTAGGGAAAAAAGCCTTACTATACTATGTCGTTTTTTTAAGAAAAAAGCCTTACTATACTATGTCGTTTTTTAGGGAAAAATAGCCTTACTATACTATGTCGTTTTTTAAGAAAAACAGCCTTACTATACTATGTCGTTTTTTTAAGAAAAACAGCCTTACTATACTATGTAGTTTTTTAGGGAAAATTTCCTTACTATACTATGTCGTTTTTTAAAGAAAAAAGCCTTACTATACTATGTCGTTTTTTTTAAGAAAAAAGCCTTACTATACTATGTCGTTTTTTAGGGAAAAATAGCCTTACTATACTATGTCGTTTTTTAAGAAAAACAGCCTTACTATACTATGTCGTTTTTTTAAGAAAAAAGCCTTACTATACTATGTCATTTTTTAGGGAAAAATAGCCTTACTATACTATGTCGTTTTTTAAGAAAAACAGCCTTACTATACTATGTCTTTTTTTAAGAAAAAAGCCTTACTATACTATGTCGTTTTTTAGGGAAAAAAGCCTTACTATACTATGTCGTTTTTTTAAGAAAAAAGCCTTACTATACTATGTCGTTTTTTAGGGAAAAATAGCCTTACTATACTATGTCGTTTTTTAAGAAAAACAGCCTTACTATACTATGTCGTTTTTTTAAGAAAAACAGCCTTACTATACTATGTCGTTTTTTAGGGAAAATTTCCTTACTATACTATGTCGTTTTTTAAAGAAAAAAGCCTTACTATACTATGTCGTTTTTTTTAAGAAAAAAGCCTTACTATACTATGTCGTTTTTTAGGGAAAAATAGCCTTACTATACTATGTCGTTTTTTAAGAAAAACAGCCTTACTATACTATGTCGTTTTTTAGGGAAAATTTCCTTACTATACTATGTCGTTTTTTTAAGAAAAAAGCCTTACTATACTATGTCGTTTTTTAGGGAAAAATAGCCTTACTATACTATGTCGTTTTTTAAGAAAAACAGCCTTACTATACTATGTCGTTTTTTTAAGAAAAAAGCCTTACTATACTATGTCGTTTTTTAGGGAAAAATAGCCTTACTATACTATGTTGTTTTTTAAGAAAAACAGCCTTACTATACTATGTCGTTTTTTTTAAGAAAATAGCCTTACTATACTATGTCGTTTTTTAGGGAAAAATAGCCTTACTATACTATGTCGTTTTTTAAGAAAAACAGCCTTACTATACTATGTCATTTTTTAAAGAAAAAAGCCTTACTATACTATGTTGTTTTTTAGGGAAAAAAGCCTTACTATACTATGTCGTTTTTTTAAGAAAAAAGCCTTACTATACTATGTCGTTTTTTAGGGAAAAATAGCCTTACTATACTATGTCGTTTTTTAAGAAAAACAGCCTTACTATACTATGTCGTTTTTTTTAGAAAAACAGCCTTACTACACTATGTCGTTTTTTAGGGAAAATTTCCTTACTATACTATGTCGTTTTTTTAAGAAAAAAGCCTTACTATACTATGTCGTTTTTTAGGGAAAAATAGCCTTACTATACTATGTCGTTTTTTAAGAAAAACAGCCTTACTATACTATGTCGTTTTTTTAAGAAAAAAGCCTTACTATACTATGTCGTTTTTTAGGGAAAAATAGCCTTACTATACTATGTTGTTTTTTAAGAAAAACAGCCTTACTATACTATGTCGTGTTTTAAGAAAAAAGCCTTACTATACTATGTCGTTTTTTAGGGAAAAATAGCCTTACTATACTATGTCGTTTTTTAAGAAAAACAGCCTTACTATACTATGTCGATTTTTTAAGAAAAAAGCCTTACTATACTATGTCGTTTTTTAGGGAAAAAAGCCTTACTATACTATATCGTTTTTTTAAGAAAAAAGCCTTACTATACTATGTCGTTTTTTAGGGAAAAATAGCCTTACTATACTATGTCGTTTTTTAAGAAAAACAGCCTTACTATACTATGTCATTTTTTAAAGAAAAAAGCCTTACTATACTATGTCGTTTTTTAGGGAAAAAAGCCTTACTATACTATGTCGTTTTTTTAAGAAAAAAGCCTTACTATACTATGTCGTTTTTTAGGGAAAAATAGCCTTACTATACTATGTCGTTTTTTAAGAAAAACAGCCTTACTATACTATGTCGTTTTTTTAAGAAAAACAGCCTTACTACACTATGTCGTTTTTTAGGGAAAATTTCCTTACTATACTATGTCGTTTTTTTAAGAAAAAAGCCTTACTATACTATGTCGTTTTTTAGGGAAAAATAGCCTTACTATACTATGTCGTTTTTTAAGAAAAACAGCCTTACTATACTATGTCGTTTTTTTAAGAAAAAAGCCTTACTATACTATGTCGTTTTTTAGGGAAAAATAGCCTTACTATACTATGTTGTTTTTTAAGAAAAACAGCCTTACTATACTATGTCGTGTTTTAAGAAAAAAGCCTTACTATACTATGTCGTTTTTTAGGGAAAAATAGCCTTACTATACTATGTCGTTTTTTAAGAAAAACAGCCTTACTATACTATGTCATTTTTTAAAGAAAAAAGCCTTACTATACTATGTCGTTTTTTAGGGAAAAAAGCCTTACTATACTATGTCGTTTTTTAAAGAAAAAAGCCTTACTATACTATGTCGTTTTTTAGGGAAAAATAGCCTTACTATACTATGTCGTTTTTTAAGAAAAACAGCCTTACTATACTATGTCGTTTTTTTAAGAAAAAAGCCTTACTATACTATGTCGTTTTTTAGGGAAAAATAGCCTTACTATACTATGTTGTTTTTTAAGAAAAACAGCCTTACTATACTATGTCGTGTTTTAAGAAAAAAGCCTTACTATACTATGTCGTTTTTTAGGGAAAAATAGCCTTACTATACTATGTCGTTTTTTAAAGAAAAAAGCCTTACTATACTATGTCGTTTTTTAGGGAAAAAAGCCTTACTATACTATGTCGTTTTTTTAAGAAAAAAGCCTTACTATACTATGTCGTTTTTTAGGGAAAAATAGCCTTACTATACTATGTCGTTTTTTAGGGAAAAATAGCCTTACTATACTATGTCGTTTTTTAAGAAAAACAGCCTTACTATACTATGTCGTTTTTCGTTTTTTAGGGAAAAATTTCCTTACTATACTATGTCGTTTTTTAAGAAAAAAAGCCTTACTATACAATGTCGTTTTTTAAGAAAAAAAGCCTTACTATACTATGTCGTTTTTTTTTAAGAAAAAAGCCTTACTATACTATGTCGTTTTTTTAAGAAAAAAAGCCTTACTATACTATGTCGTTTTTTTAAGAAAAAAGCCTTACTATACTATGTCGTTTTTTAGGGAAAAAAGCCTTACTATACTATGTCGTTTTTTAGGGAAAAAAGCCTTACTATACTATGTCGTTTTTTTGGGAAAAATAGCCTTACTATACTATGTCGTTTTTTAAGAAAAACAGCCTTACTATACTATGTCGTTTTTTTAAGAAAAACAGTCTTACTATACTATGTCGTTTTTTAGGGAAAATTTCCTTACTATACTATGTCGTTTTTTTAAGAAAAAAGCCTTACTATACTATGTCGTTTTTTAGGGAAAAATAGCCTTACAATACTATGTCGTTTTTTAAGAAAAACAGCCTTACTATACTATGTCGTTTTTTTAAGAAAAAAGCCTTACTATACTATGTCGTTTTTTAGGGAAAAATAGCCTTACTATACTATGTTGTTTTTTAAGAAAAACAGCCTTACTATACTATGTCGTGTTTTAAGAAAAAAGCCTTACTATACTATGTCGTTTTTTAGGGAAAAATAGCCTTACTATACTATGTCGTTTTTTAAAGAAAAAAGCCTTACTATACTATGTCGTTTTTTAGGGAAAAATAGCCTTACTATACGATGTCGTTTTTTAAGAAAAACAGCCTTACTATACTATGTCGTTTTTTTAAGAAAAAAGCCTTACTATACTATGTCGTTTTTTAGGGAAAAATAGCCTTACTATACTATGTTGTTTTTTTAGAAAAACAGCCTTACTATACTATGTCGTTTTTTTTAAGAAAAAAGCCTTACTATACTATGTCGTTTTTTAGGGAAAAATAGCCTTACTATACTATGTCGTTTTTTAGGGAAAAATAGCCTTACTATACTATGTCGTTTTTTAAGAAAAACAGCCTTACTATACTATGTCGTTTTTTAAAGAAAAAAGCCTTACTATACTATGTCGTTTTTTAGGGAAAAAAGCCTTACTATACTATGTCGTTTTTTAGGGAAAAATAGCCTTACTATACTATGTCGTTTTTTAAGAAAAACAGCCTTACTATACTATGTCGTTTTTTTAAGAAAAACAGCCTTACTATACTATGTCGTTTTTTAGGGAAAATTTCCTTACTATACTATGTCGTTTTTTTAAGAAAAAAGCCTTACTATACTATGTCGTTTTTTAGGGAAAAATAGCCTTACTATACTATGTCGTTTTTTAAGAAAAACAGCCTTACTATACTATGTCGTTTTTTTAAGAAAAAAGCCTTACTATACTATGTCGTTTTTTAGGGAAAAATAGCCTTACTATACTATGTTGTTTTTTAAGAAAAACAGCCTTACTATACTATGTCGTGTTTTAAGAAAAAAGCCTTACTATACTATGTCGTTTTTTAGGGAAAAATAGCCTTACTATACTATGTCGTTTTTTAAGAAAAACAGCCTTACTATACTATGTCGTTTTTTAAAGAAAAAAGCCTTACTATACTATGTCGTTTTATAGGGAAAAAAGCCTTACTATACTATGTCGTTTTTTTAAGAAAAAAGCCTTACTATGCTATGTCGTTTTTTAGGGAAAAATAGCCTTACTATACTATGTCGTTTTTTAAGAAAAACAGCCTTACTATACTATGTCGTTTTTTTAAGAAAAAAGCCTTACTATACTATGTCGTTTTTTAGGGAAAAAAGCCTTACTATACTATATCGTTTTTTTAAGAAAAAAGCCTTACTATACTATGTCGTTTTTTAGGGAAAAATAGCCTTACTATACTATGTCGTTTTTTAAGAAAAACAGCCTTACTATACTATGTCGTTTTTTTTAAGAAAAACAGCCTTACTATACTATGTCGTTTTTTATGGAAAATTTCCTTACTATACTATGTCGTTTTTTAAAGAAAAAAGCCTTACTATACTATGTCGTTTTTTAGGGAAAAATAGCCTTACTATACTATGTCGTTTTTTAAGAAAAAAGCCTTACTATACTATGTCGTTTTTTTAAGAAAAAAAGCCTTACTATACTATGTCGTTTTTTTAAGAAAAAAGCCTTACTATACTATGTCGTTTTTTAGGGAAAAAAGCCTTACTATACTATGTCGTTTTTTAGGGAAAAAAGCCTTACTATACTATGTCGTTTTTTTGGGAAAAATAGCCTTACTATACTATGTCGTTTTTTAAGAAAAACAGCCTTACTATACTATGTCGTTTTTTTAAGAAAAACAGCCTTACTATACTATGTCGTTTTTTAGGGAAAATTTCCTTACTATACTATGTCGTTTTTTTAAGAAAAAAGCCTTACTATACTATGTCGTTTTTTAGGGAAAAATAGCCTTACAATACTATGTCGTTTTTTAAGAAAAACAGCCTTACTATACTATGTCGTTTTTTTAAGAAAAAAGCCTTACTATACTATGTCGTTTTTTAGGGAAAAATAGCCTTACTATACTATGTTGTTTTTTAAGAAAAACAGCCTTACTATACTATGTCGTGTTTTAAGAAAAAAGCCTTACTATACTATGTCGTTTTTTAGGGAAAAATAGCCTTACTATACTATGTCGTTTTTTAAAGAAAAAAGCCTTACTATACTATGTCGTTTTTTAGGGAAAAATAGCCTTACTATACGATGTCGTTTTTTAAGAAAAACAGCCTTACTATACTATGTCGTTTTTTTAAGAAAAAAGCCTTACTATACTATGTCGTTTTTTAGGGAAAAATAGCCTTACTATACTATGTTGTTTTTTAAGAAAAACAGCCTTACTATACTATGTCGTTTTTTTTAAGAAAAAAGCCTTACTATACTATGTCGTTTTTTAGGGAAAAATAGCCTTACTATACTATGTCGTTTTTTAGGGAAAAATAGCCTTACTATACTATGTCGTTTTTTAAGAAAAACAGCCTTACTATACTATGTCGTTTTTTAAAGAAAAAAGCCTTACTATACTATGTCGTTTTTTAGGGAAAAAAGCCTTACTATACTATGTCGTTTTTTAGGGAAAAATAGCCTTACTATACTATGTCGTTTTTTAAGAAAAACAGCCTTACTATACTATGTCGTTTTTTTAAGAAAAACAGCCTTACTATACTATGTCGTTTTTTAGGGAAAATTTCCTTACTATACTATGTCGTTTTTTTAAGAAAAAAGCCTTACTATACTATGTCGTTTTTTAGGGAAAAATAGCCTTACTATACTATGTCGTTTTTTAAGAAAAACAGCCTTACTATACTATGTCGTTTTTTTTAAGAAAAAAGCCTTACTATACTATGTCGTTTTTTAGGGAAAAATAGCCTTACTATACTATGTTGTTTTTTAAGAAAAACAGCCTTACTATACTATGTCGTGTTTTAAGAAAAAAGCCTTACTATACTATGTCGTTTTTTAGGGAAAAATAGCCTTACTATACTATGTCGTTTTTTAAGAAAAACAGCCTTACTATACTATGTCGTTTTTTAAAGAAAAAAGCCTTACTATACTATGTCGTTTTATAGGGAAAAAAGCCTTACTATACTATGTCGTTTTTTTAAGAAAAAAGCCTTACTATGCTATGTCGTTTTTTAGGGAAAAATAGCCTTACTATACTATGTCGTTTTTTAAGAAAAACAGCCTTACTATACTATGTCGTTTTTTTAAGAAAAAAGCCTTACTATACTATGTCGTTTTTTAGGGAAAAAAGCCTTACTATACTATATCGTTTTTTTAAGAAAAAAGCCTTACTATACTATGTCGTTTTTTAGGGAAAAATAGCCTTACTATACTATGTCGTTTTTTAAGAAAAACAGCCTTACTATACTATGTCGTTTTTTTTAAGAAAAACAGCCTTACTATACTATGTCGTTTTTTATGGAAAATTTCCTTACTATACTATGTCGTTTTTTAAAGAAAAAAGCCTTACTATACTATGTCGTTTTTTAGGGAAAAATAGCCTTACTATACTATGTCGTTTTTTAAGAAAAACAGCCTTACTATACTATGTCGTTTTTTTAAGAAAAAAGCCTTACTACACTATGTCGTTTTTTAGGGAAAAATAGCCTTACTATACTATGTTGTTTTTTAAGAAAAACAGCCTTACTATACTATGTCGTGTTTTAAGAAAAAAGCCTTACTATACTATGTCGTTTTTTAGGGAAAAATAGCCTTACTATACTATGTCGTTTTTTAAGAAAAACAGCCTTACTATACTATGTCGTTTTTTTAAGAAAAAAGCCTTACTATACTATGTCATTTTTTAGGGAAAAATAGCCTTACTATACTATGTCGTTTTTTAAGAAAAACAGCCTTACTATACTATGTCTTTTTTTAAGAAAAAAGCCTTACTATACTATGTCGTTTTTTAGGGAAAAAAGCCTTACTATACTATGTCGTTTTTTTAAGAAAAAAGCCTTACTATACTATGTCGTTTTTTAGGGAAAAATAGCCTTACTATACTATGTCGTTTTTTAAGAAAAACAGCCTTACTATACTATGTCGTTTTTTTAAGAAAAACAGCCTTACTATACTATGTCGTTTTTTAGGGAAAATTTCCTTACTATACTATGTCGTTTTTTAAAGAAAAAAGCCTTACTATACTATGTCGTTTTTTTTAAGAAAAAAGCCTTACTATACTATGTCGTTTTTTAGGGAAAAATAGCCTTACTATACTATGTCGTTTTTTAAGAAAAACAGCCTTACTATACTATGTCGTTTTTTAGGGAAAATTTCCTTACTATACTATGTCGTTTTTTTAAGAAAAAAGCCTTACTATACTATGTCGTTTTTTAGGGAAAAATAGCCTTACTATACTATGTCGTTTTTTAAGAAAAACAGCCTTACTATACTATGTCGTTTTTTTAAGAAAAAAGCCTTACTATACTATGTCGTTTTTTAGGGAAAAATAGCCTTACTATACTATGTTGTTTTTTAAGAAAAACAGCCTTACTATACTATGTCGTTTTTTTTAAGAAAAAAGCCTTACTATACTATGTCGTTTTTTAGGGAAAAATAGCCTTACTATACTATGTCGTTTTTTAAAGAAAAAAGCCTTACTATACTATGTCGTTTTTTAGGGAAAAATAGCCTTACTATACTATGTCGTTTTTTAAGAAAAACAGCCTTACTATACTATGTCATTTTTTAAAGAAAAAAGCCTTACTATACTATGTCGTTTTTTAGGGAAAAAAGCCTTACTATACTATGTCGTTTTTTTAAGAAAAAAGCCTTACTATACTATGTCGTTTTTTAGGGAAAAATAGCCTTACTATACTATGTCGTTTTTTAAGAAAAACAGCCTTACTATACTATGTCGTTTTTTTAAGAAAAACAGCCTTACTATACTATGTCGTTTTTTAGGGAAAATTTCCTTACTATACTATGTCGTTTTTTTAAGAAAAAAGCCTTACTATACTATGTCGTTTTTTAGGGAAAAATAGCCTTACTATACTATGTCGTTTTTTAAGAAAAACAGCCTTACTATACTATGTCGTTTTTTTAAGAAAAAAGCCTTACTATACTATGTCGTTTTTTAGGGAAAAATAGCCTTACTATACTATGTTGTTTTTTAAGAAAAACAGCCTTACTATACTATGTCGTGTTTTAAGAAAAAAGCCTTACTATACTATGTCGTTTTTTAGGGAAAAATAGCCTTACTATACTATGTCGTTTTTTAAGAAAAACAGCCTTACTATACTATGTCGTTTTTTAAAGAAAAAAGCCTTACTATACTATGTCGTTTTTTAGGGAAAAAAGCCTTACTATACTATGTCGTTTTTTTAAGAAAAAAGCCTTACTATACTATGTCGTTTTTTAGGGAAAAATAGCCTTACTATACTATGTCGTTTTTTAAGAAAAAAAAGCCTTACTATACTATGTCGTTTTTTAAAGAAAAAAGCCTTACTATACTATGTCGTTTTTTAGGGAAAAATAGCCTTACTATACTATGTCGTTTTTTAAGAAAAACAGCCTTACTATACTATGTCGTTTTTTTAAGAAAAAAGCCTTACTACACTATGTCGTTTTTTAGGGAAAAATAGCCTTACTATACTATGTTGTTTTTTAAGAAAAACAGCCTTACTATACTATGTCGTGTTTTAAGAAAAAAGCCTTACTATACTATGTCGTTTTTTAGGGAAAAATAGCCTTACTATACTATGTCGTTTTTTAAGAAAAACAGCCTTACTATACTATGTCGTTTTTTTAAGAAAAAAGCCTTACTATACTATGTCATTTTTTAGGGAAAAATAGCCTTACTATACTATGTCGTTTTTTAAGAAAAACAGCCTTACTATACTATGTCTTTTTTTAAGAAAAAAGCCTTACTATACTATGTCGTTTTTTAGGGAAAAAAGCCTTACTATACTATGTCGTTTTTTTAAGAAAAAAGCCTTACTATACTATGTCGTTTTTTAGGGAAAAATAGCCTTACTATACTATGTCGTTTTTTAAGAAAAACAGCCTTACTATACTATGTCGTTTTTTTAAGAAAAACAGCCTTACTATACTATGTCGTTTTTTAGGGAAAATTTCCTTACTATACTATGTCGTTTTTTAAAGAAAAAAGCCTTACTATACTATGTCGTTTTTTTTAAGAAAAAAGCCTTACTATACTATGTCGTTTTTTAGGGAAAAATAGCCTTACTATACTATGTCGTTTTTTAAGAAAAACAGCCTTACTATACTATGTCGTTTTTTAGGGAAAATTTCCTTACTATACTATGTCGTTTTTTTAAGAAAAAAGCCTTACTATACTATGTCGTTTTTTAGGGAAAAATAGCCTTACTATACTATGTCGTTTTTTAAGAAAAACAGCCTTACTATACTATGTCGTTTTTTTAAGAAAAAAGCCTTACTATACTATGTCGTTTTTTAGGGAAAAATAGCCTTACTATACTATGTTGTTTTTTAAGAAAAACAGCCTTACTATACTATGTCGTTTTTTTTAAGAAAAAAGCCTTACTATACTATGTCGTTTTTTAGGGAAAAATAGCCTTACTATACTATGTCGTTTTTTAAAGAAAAAAGCCTTACTATACTATGTCGTTTTTTAGGGAAAAATAGCCTTACTATACTATGTCGTTTTTTAAGAAAAACAGCCTTACTATACTATGTCATTTTTTAAAGAAAAAAGCCTTACTATACTATGTCGTTTTTTAGGGAAAAAAGCCTTACTATACTATGTCGTTTTTTTAAGAAAAAAGCCTTACTATACTATGTCGTTTTTTAGGGAAAAATAGCCTTACTATACTATGTCGTTTTTTAAGAAAAACAGCCTTACTATACTATGTCGTTTTTTTAAGAAAAACAGCCTTACTATACTATGTCGTTTTTTAGGGAAAATTTCCTTACTATACTATGTCGTTTTTTTAAGAAAAAAGCCTTACTATACTATGTCGTTTTTTAGGGAAAAATAGCCTTACTATACTATGTCGTTTTTTAAGAAAAACAGCCTTACTATACTATGTCGTTTTTTTAAGAAAAAAGCCTTACTATACTATGTCGTTTTTTAGGGAAAAATAGCCTTACTATACTATGTTGTTTTTTAAGAAAAACAGCCTTACTATACTATGTCGTGTTTTAAGAAAAAAGCCTTACTATACTATGTCGTTTTTTAGGGAAAAATAGCCTTACTATACTATGTCGTTTTTTAAGAAAAACAGCCTTACTATACTATGTCGTTTTTTAAAGAAAAAAGCCTTACTATACTATGTCGTTTTTTAGGGAAAAAAGCCTTACTATACTATGTCGTTTTTTTAAGAAAAAAGCCTTACTATACTATGTCGTTTTTTAGGGAAAAATAGCCTTACTATACTATGTCGTTTTTTAAGAAAAAAAAGCCTTACTATACTATGTCGTTTTTTTAAGAAAAAAAGCCTTACTATACTATGTCGTTTTTTAAGAAAAAAAGCCTTACTATACTATGTTGTTTTTTAAGAAAAAAAGCCATACTATACTATATCGTTTTTTAGGGAAAAAAAGCCTTACTATACTATGTCGTTTTTTAAAGAAAAAAACCCTTACTATACTATGTCGTTTTTTTAAGAAAAAAGCCTTACTATACTATGTCGTTTTTTAGGGAAAAATAGCCTTACTATACTATGTCATTTTTTAAGAAAAACAGCCTTACTATACTATGTCGTTTTTTTAAGAAAAAAACCCTTACTATACTATGTCGTTTTTTTAAGAAAAAAGCCTTACTATACTATGTCGTTTTTAGGGAAAAATAGCCTTACTATACAATGTCGTTTTATAAGAAAAAAAGCCTTACTATACTATGTCGTTTTTTTTTAAGAAAAAAGCCTTACTATACTATGTCGTTTTTTAGGGAAAAATAGCCTTACTATACTATGTCATTTTTTAAGAAAAACAGCCTTACTATACTATGTCGTTTTTTTAAGAAAAAAGCCTTACTATACTATGTCGTTTTTAGGGAAAAATAGCCTTACTATACTATGTCGTTTTTTTAAGAAAAAAAGCCTTACTATACTATGTCGTTTTTTAGGGAAAAATAGCCTTACTATACTATGTCGTTTTTTAAGAAAAAAAAGCCTTACTATACTATGTCGTTTTTTTAAGAAAAAAAGCCTTACTATTCAATGTCGTTTTTTAAGAAAAAAAGCCTTACTATACTATGTCGTTTTTTTTAAGAAAAAAGCCTTACTATACTATGTCGTTTTTTAGGGAAAAATAGCCTTACTATACTATGTTGTTTTTTAGGGAAAAATAGCCTTACTATACTATGTCGTTTTTTAAGAAAAACAGCCTTACTATACTATGTCGTTTTTTTAAGAAAAACAGCCTTACTATACTATGTCGTTTTTTAGGGAAAATTTCCTTACTATACTATGTCGTTTTTTTAAGAAAAAAGCCTTACTATACTATGTCGTTTTTTAGGGAAAAATAGCCTTACTATACTATGTCGTTTTTTAAGAAAAACAGCCTTACTATACTATGTCGTTTTTTTTAAGAAAAAAGCCTTACTATACTATGTCGTTTTTTAAGAAAAAAAAGCCTTACTATACTATGTCGTTTTTTTAAGAAAAAAAGCCTTACTATACTATGTCGTTTTTTAAGAAAAAAAGCCTTACTATACTATGTCGTTTTTTTAAGAAAAAAGCCTTACTATACTATGTCGTTTTTTAGGGAAAAATAGCCTTACTATACTATGTCGTTTTTTAAGAAAAAAAGCCTTACTATACTATGTCGTTTTTTTAAGAAAAAAAGCCTTACTATACAATGTCGTTTTTTAAGAAAAAAAGCCTTACTATACTATGTCGTTTTTTTAAGAAAAAAACCTTACTATACTATGTCGTTTTTTAGTGAAAAATAGCCTTACTATACTATGTCGTTTTTTTGGGAAAAATAGCCTTACTATACTATGTCGTTTTTTTAAGAAAAAAAAGCCTCACTATACTACGTTGTTTTTTTAAAGAAAAAAGCCTTACTAAACTATGTTGTTATTTTAAGAAAAAAAGCCTTACTATACTATGTCGTTTTTTTAAGAAAAAAGCCTTACTATACTATGTCGTTTTTTTAAGAAAAAAAGCCTTACTATACTATGTCGTTTTTTAGGGAAAAATAGCCTTACTATACAATGTCGTTTTTTAAGAAAAAAAAGCCTTACTATACTATGTCGTTTTTTTAAGAAAAAAAGCCTTACTATACAATGTCGTTTTTTAAGAAAAAAAGCCTTACTATACTATGTCGTTTTTTTTTAAGAAAAAAGCCTTACTATACTATGTCGTTTTTTAGGGAAAAATAGCCTTACTATACTATGTCGTTTTTTAGGAAAAAATAGCCTTACTATACTATGTCGTTTTTTAAGAAAAACAGCCTTACTATACTATGTCGTTTTTTAGGGAAAATTTCCTTACTATACTATGTCGTTTTTTTAAGAAAAAAGCCTTACTATACTATGTCGTTTTTAGGGAAAAATAGCCTTACTATACTATGTCGTTTTTTAAGAAAAACAGCCTTACTATACTATGTCGTTTTTTTAAGAAAAAAGCCTTACTATACTATGTCGTTTTTTAGGGAAAAATAGCCTTACTATACTATGTTGTTTTTTAAGAAAAACAGCCTTACTATACTATGTCGTGTTTTAAGAAAAAAGCCTTACTATACTATGTCGTTTTTTAGGGAAAAATAGCCTTACTATACTATGTCGTTTTTTAAGAAAAACAGCCTTACTATACTATGTCGTTTTTTAAGAAAAACAGCCTTACTATACTATGTCGTTTTTTAAAGAAAAAAGCCTTACTATACTATGTCGTTTTTTAAGAAAAAAGCCTTACTATACTATGTCGTTTTTTAAGAAAAAAAGCCTTACTATACTATGTCGTTTTTTTAAGAAAAAAAGCCTTACTATACAATGTCGTTTTTTAAGAAAAAAAAGCCTTACTATACTATGTCGTTTTTTTAAGAAAAAAAGCCTTACTATACTATGTCGTTTTTTAAGAAAAAAAGCCTTACTATACTATGTTGTTTTTTAAGAAAAAAAGCCATACTATACTATGTCGTTTTTTAGGGAAAAATAGCCTTACTATACTATGTCGTTTTTTTAAGAAAAAAAGCCTTACTATACAATGTCGTTTTTTAAGAAAAAAGCCTTACTATACTATGTCGTTTTTTAGGGAAAAATAGCCTTACTATACTATGTCGTTTTTTTAAGAAAAAAACCCTTACTATACTATGTCGTTTTTTAAAGAAAAAAGCCTTACTATACTATGTCGTTTTTTAGGGAAAAATAGCCTTACTATACTATGTCATTTTTTAAGAAAAACGGCCTTACTATACTATGTCGTTTTTTTAAGAAAGCCTTACTATACTATGTCGTTTTTAGGGAAAAATAGCCTTACTATATAATGTCGTTTTTTAAGAAAAAAAGCCTTACTATACTATGTCGTTTTTTTTTAAGAAAAAAGCCTTACTATACTATGTCGTTTTTTAGGGAAAAATAGCCTTACTATACTATGTCATTTTTTAAGAAAAACAGCCTTACTATACTATGTCGTTTTTTTAAGAAAAAAGCCTTACTATACTATGTCGTTTTTTTGGGAAAAATAGCCTTACTATACTATGTCGTTTTTTTAAGAAAAAAAAGCCTTACTATACTACGTTGTTTTTTTAAAGAAAAAAGCCTTACTATACTATGTTGTTATTTTAAGAAAAAAAGCCTTACTATACTATGTCGTTTTTTTAAGAAAAAAAGCCTTACTATACTATGTCGTTTTTTAGGGAAAAATAGCCTTACTATACTATGTCGTTTTTTAAGAAAAAAAAGCCTTACTATACTATGTCGTTTTTTTAAGAAAAAAAGCCTGACTATACAATGTCGTTTTTTAAGAAAAAAAGCCTTACTATCCTATGTCGTTTTTTTTAAGAAAAAAGCCTTACTATACTATGTCGTTTTTTAGGGAAAAATAGCCTTACTATACTATGTCGTTTTTTTAAGAAAAAAAGCCTTACTATACTATGTCGTTTTTTTAAGAAAAAAGCCTTACTATACTATTTCGTTTTTTAGGGAAAAAAAGCCTTACTATACTATGTCGTTTTTAGGGAAAAATAGCCTTACTATACAATGTCGTTTTTTAAGAAAAAAAGCCTTACTATACTATGTCGTTTTTTTTAAGAAAAAAGCCTTACTATACTATATCGTTTTTTAGGGAAAAATAGCCTTACTATACTATGTCGTTTTTTGAAGAAAAAAAGCTCTACTATACTAAGTCGCTTTTTGCGAGAAAAAAAAACTTACTATACTATGTCCTTTTTTAAGAAAAAAAAGCCTTACTATACTATGTCGTTTTTAAAGAAAAAAAAGCCTTACTATACTATGTCATTTTTAAAGAAAAAAAGCCTTACTATACTATGTCGTTTTTAAAGAAAAAAAAGCCTTACTATACTATGTCATTTTTAAAGAAAAAAAGCCTTACTATACTATGTCGTTTTTTGCGGAAAAAGCCTTACTATACTATGTCGTTTTTTTAAAGAAAAAAAGCCTTACTATACAATGTCGTTTTTTAAGAAAAAAAGCCTTACTATACTATGTCGTTTTTTTTAAGAAAAAAGCCTTACTATACTATGTCGTTTTTTAGGGAAAAATAGCCTTACTATACTATGTCGTTTAAGAAAAAAAGCCTTACTATACTATGTCGTTTTTTAAGAAAAAAAACCTTACTATACTATGTCGTTTTAAGAAAAAAAAGCCTTACTATACTATGTCTTTTTTAAGAAAAAAAGCCTTACTATACTATGTCGTTTTTTAAGAAAAAAGCCTTACTATACTATGCCGTTTTTTTAAGAAAAAAGCCTTACTATACTATGCCGTTTTTTAAGATAAAAAGCCTTACTATACTATGTCGCTTTTTTTAAGGAAACAGCCTTACTATACATGGTCATTTTTTTAAAGCCTCATCATTTTTCTACATTGATTGGGCTCCAATGAAACACTTACCTTTTTTTCCTACCTTTGTTACATTTCACTTTCAAAACCAATTGGGCAAAATGATGCCACAGAGTTCAGCATTTATATATAATGTGCACTAAAGTGTTTTGTTGAGTTTTTCTAACCTCAAATACCACGCCGCATCTCCTTTTTCGGTACAGTTTTAGTTTGACCTGAAACACAAAGAAATGACATTTCAATATTTTTTTGCATAACTAGCACTTCAAATCAGAACTTTTGAATGTAGCCTCTAAATTTAGCAAAAACAAACTTTTACCTGTCTAATGGTGATTTTTTTTTCTTCTGGAACATGACAATCTGCATCAAAGCACAATATTCACACAAATTAATTTAATCAAAATATCATTGAGCACACAAAAGTTTTATTGATATAAATTCTAGCCAGATATTTTCACGATACAACTCTTAATAGCAATGAAAATTATGTAATCGCCCTTTCTAGAAACCGGTCTAAAAAAGTAACAAAAGTTGACTTATATCAGAATAAACTTAATTATTCAGGCAAAAAAATGGTTTTGAGCCTTGAAATAATCCTTGGACAATCTGACATTTTCATTTCATTTCTTTGGAATTAAAAGAAGTAAGAAAAAAAGTGCATTATAAAAAGACCTCTGAATTAGAATATGGTAACTTTAAATTCCAGTCATTTTTTGTTTTCTCATGAAAAATGGAAGAATAGCAGAAATATTTCAAGTGTGAAAGAGCACGTCATTTGTATAAAAACTTTTACCGTGGAGGGGCCAAAACATCCAAAATGCTAAACTCCCCTGCAATGTTCCCTCTAATTTTTCGTTGGTCTGAGCAGAAAGTCAACCTCCCTGAGCGCACTGAGTACCAGTGTGAGCGACATCATCGGTACTCGGATGATTCGCCTAAAGACGTTTCGCCGACGGACGTTTGACAGACGGGCAGGACGCCGAATGGACGTTCCGCCGAACGTTCATTCGGCCGAACGGAGGTTTCGCCGAAACGGGATTCGCGCGCTCGCCCCGCCCCCGGATCGTGTGTGTACAAGTTTTTCAACCTCGGCCCGCGGGCCATATACGGCCCGTTAGGATTTTTAATCCGGCCCGCCGCCGGTGTTGTCCAAATTATAGTAAAAATCAATGTTAGTCTACCATCAATGGCAGCCCGGGAATAAGCACTCTTGGGCGGGCAGATGTAGCAGAACCGAGCCGTAAAATGACAGCAATCGGGTCAAATCCATCCTAAAACAGCATTTAATGATTAAATACAAATACTGGAGGTCTTTGGACATTAGAACCGAGCCCAGGGAAGTGAATTCCTTGGTAAAATGTCGTGATGATATCGCGATGGAGGCAAAAAAACGTCTATATACGTCCATTCGCCAAACAGCTCAAAATGCTCTCAAATTCGGTCAAATCCAGCCGAAAACAGCGTTTAATGATTAAATACAAATACTGGAGCTCTTTGGACATTAGAACCGAGCCCATCATGAAGAAAGGGGTAAAAAAAAAAAAAAAAAAAAAAAAAAAAAAAAAAAAAAAAAAAAAAAAAAATCCGTTTTTTTTTTTTTACTGCGCGCCATAGGATTTCTGCTGCGCAGAGAAGACGAGAGTAGTGCGCAATTGCGCACGCGCGCAGCTTAGAGGGAACAGTGCTCCCCTGTTTGGGTTAGCTTCCGTTCCTAATTTGCACCGTCACTTTGTCAAATTGTCCAGCGCATTCGAAGAGTTGATGGAATTGAAATCGATGACAATCTTCGTCCTTTTTGGTTGGAATTGCCTAACAACAAGACAAAGGGAACAATTACAAGATTCATTTTGCAGCAGGCACGAAAAAATAATTCCCTATTGTGAAATAATGGGTGGGATTCAATTTATGGCCAACTATTTTTGCCACTTTGCAAGGGAAATAATAATATCAATAATTATATCAATATACATAGAACATTATAAGCCGTGACCAAGAAAAAAAAGTACTTGGTACATGGTCTTTTTTTTAAAGCCTTAATATACATGGTCATTTTTGTAAGAAAAAAGCCTTACTATACATGGTCATTTTTTTTGTTAAAATAGCCTTACATACATGGTCATTTTTAAAGAAAAAAGCCTTACTTTTCTGTGTCGTTTTTTAAGAAAAAAGCCTTACTATACATGGTCTATTTTTTTAAGAAAAATGCCTTACTATACATGGTCATTTTTTAAGAAAAAAGCCTTACTATACATGGTCGTTTTTTTTGTTAAAATAGCCTTACCATACATGGTCATTTTTTAAAGAAAAAAAGCCTTACTATACTGTGTCGTTTTTTTTAAGAAAAAAGCCTTACTAGACATGGTCTATTTTTTTTAAGAAAAATGCCTTACTATACATGGTCATTTTTTAAGAAACAAACCTTACTATACGTGGTCGTTTTTTTTTTAAAAGCCTTACTATACATGGTCTATTTTTTTGAAAAATGCCTCACTATACATGGTCATTTTTTAAGAAAAAAGTCTTACTATACTGTCGTTTTTTTAAAGAAAAAAGCCTTACTATACATGGTCTGTTTTTTTTTTAAAAGCCTTACTATACACCGTCGTTTTTTTTTAAAGCCTTACTATACATGGTCTATTTTTTTTGAAGAAAAATGCCTTACTATACATGGTCATTTTTTAAGAAAAATGCCTTACTATACATGGTCATTTTTTAAGAAAAATGCCTTACTATACATGGTCATTTTTTAAGAAAAAAGCCTTACTATACTATGCCGTTTTTTAAAGAAAAAAAGCCTTACTATACTATGTCTTTTTTAAAGAAAAAAAACCTTACTATACTATGTTGTTTTTTAAGGAAAAAAGCCTTACTATACTGTGTCGTTTTTTAAGAAAAAAAAGCCTTACTATACTATGTCGTTTTTTAAGAAGAAAAGCCTTACTATACTATGTCGTTTTTTGGCGGAAAAAAACCTTACTATACTATGTCGTTTTTTGTGAAAAGGTCATTAAAAATAGCCTTACTATACATGGTCTTTTTATTTTTTTAAAAAAGCCTTGTTAATATTATTAATAATTTTATAAATATACATAGAACATTATAAGCCGTAAGCAAGAAAAAAAATAAAGCTACTTACTTGTACTGTATCTTTGCCATGTCTAGTAGTCTTCTGGAAGCAATCATTTCTAGTTTGTCATGGTATTTATCAGAAAGATAGACCACATCCTTAATTCCTGGGCACAGATTGAGCCCCAAAATAATGAATACATTGCAAATAAATATATCACACTGATTCTCTTTGTAATTAAGAATTTGCATGTACAGTAATACCTCGCCATTTCACGGTTCAACTTTCACGGCTTCACTACATTGCAGATTTTTTTCAGGGGATTTTTTTTAAAAAAAAATATGTATTTTTTTTTTTTTTTTTAAGTTCATAAAAATGTGAAAATAACACTGAAACTCATAAGCGGAAGCCACTTTTGCTATTGCTATTTTTATTTATTTATTTTTATTTTTATTCAAATAGGGGTGACCCGACTTCGCGGTTTTTCGATTATCGCCGCCATGTTTGGTCCACATTAACCTCAATATTCAAGGGATTACTGTATAGATATTGTCATTTTTGGACCGTGAACTTCTACTTTAAAGCCTTCTGTCAGGATTTTATTTCCTATTATTAGTATACATTTGCTTGCAATAAAGAAATGCTTTGCTTTATTAAAAACTTACTTTGTTCATCATTATTAGTTTCATATTATTGTAATTAAAGAATAATAATGATGAATTTGTTAAATAAATCAAACTCCAAAAAAGATTTTCAGGCAATTGTAAGCACGGCATCCATACCGACCTGCTTGAATGATGAGCTTGGCGCACTCGTTGCACGGGAAGAGCGCCACGTACATGGTGCAGCCCTTCACGTCGGCGCTGTTCTTGTTCATGATGGCGTTGAGCTCCGCGTGGCACACTGGTGGGAAAGATTTTTAAGAAAAAAGCCTTACTTTACTATGTCGTTTTTTAAGAAAAAAAGCCTTACTATACTATGTCGTTTTTTTAAGAAAAAAGCCTTACTATACTATGTCGTTTTTTAGGGAAAAATAGCCTTACTATACTATGTCGTTTTTTAAGAAAACAGCCTTACTATACTATGTCGTTTTTTTAAGAAAAACAGCCTTACTATACTATGTCGTTTTTTAGGGAAAATTTCCTTACTATACTATGTCGTTTTTTAAGAAAAAAAAGCCTTACTATACTATGTTGTTGTTTTTTTAAAGAAAAAAAGCCTTACTATACTATGTACTATAAAAAGCCTTACTAGATTTTAATTGGATTAAAAGAACTGGATCAAAAGCCCTACATTTTTTACAAAAAAAAAAGCCTTACTATACTGTCGTTTTTTAAAGAAAAAAAGCCTTACTAACCTATGTAGTTTTTTACGAAAAACGCCTTACTAGACTGTCATTTTTTAAGAAAAAAAGCCTTAGTATACTATGTCGTTTTTAAAGAAAAAAAGCCTTAGTATACTATGTCATTTTTTAAGAAAAAAGCCTTACTATACTATGTCGTTTTTAAGAAAAGCCTTACTATACTAAGAAACTACTTTAAGAAAAATAGCCTTACTATTTACTATGTTGTTTTTTAAGAAAAAAAAGCCTAACTATACTATGTCCTTTTTTAAGAAAAAAAAGCCTTACTATACTATGTCGTTTTTTTAAGAAAAAAGCCTTACAATACTATGTCGTTTTTTAAGAAAACAAGCCTTAGTATACTATGTCGTTTTTTAAGAAAAAAAGCCTTAGTATACCATGTCATTTTTTAAGAAAAAAAGCCTAACTATACTATGTCCTTTTTTAGGAAAAAAAGCCTTACTATACTATGTCGTTTTTTAAGAAAAAAAAGCCTTACTATACTATGTAGTTTTTTACGGGGGGAAAAAAGCCTTACTATACTATGTCGTTTTTTAAGAAAAAAAGCCTTACTATACTATATCGTTTTTTAAGAAAAAAAGCCTTGATATCTATACTGTCGTTTTTTTAAAGAAAAAAAGCCTTATTATACTATGTAGTTTTTTACGAAAAATGCCTTACTATACTATGTCGTTTTTTTTAAAAAAAGCCTTACTATACTATTTCGTTTTTTTACAAAAAAAGAGCCATTATACTGTCGTTTTTTAAGAAAAAAAGCGTTACTATATTATGTCGTTTTTTAAGAAAAAAGCCTTAGTATACTATGTCGTTTTTTAGGAAAAAAAGCCTTACTATACTATGTCGTTTTTTAAGAAAAAAAGCCTTAGTATACTATGTCGTTTTTTAAGAAAAAAAGCCTCAGTATACTATGTCTTTTTTACGAAAAAAGCTTTACTATACTATGTCGCTCATAAGGCATTTATTGGCCTTCAGATGTATTTTTCAAGAAACGCCGTCTCACCGTAAGGATATTTGGTGTCCAGGCGGTCATCCGCCGAGCGAGCCCAAGGTAACTGGTCGTCATGACAGCCGTTAGGCATTCCATTGTAGCCAATCCCAACAATTTTATTCTCCTGGTTCACGATACAGGCCCCCACCTGTATTAGGGAAAATACCTTGTAAGCAAATCAGACATCTGAAACACAAACGGCCAACGAGCAACAAATGCATCATCGCGGTGGTACTGTCGTCTTTAAAAAAAAAAACACATGGAAATGGGTGCTTTTTAGCCCTTTCACCACTTTTAACGGACAAAACATTAACTTCAACTACATTTCATGTGGGCCAGACCATTTAAGATCTAATATTTAGATTTTTTTTTTTAATTGGATTAAAAGAACTGGATCAAAAGCCCTAAATTGTCATTTTTTATAGATCTAAAGCAGTTTATTTGAGCTTTTTTTTCTTAGTAATGGAAAAAAATGTAATCATGTTTTCCATTACAAATGGGAACAAAATATATTTTCTAATTATGTTCAATATATAATAAAACAGAGTTGGCACTCATGATTTACTTTCTCGGGCCGCACAAAATGATGCGGCGGGCCAGATTTGGCCCCCGGGCCGCCACTTTGACACCTGTGGTCTAATGAAAACAAATTATGATTAAAGCTAGATGTAGTGTCGGCGCCTCAGTGTTGACGTGTCGCTCCTATTGATGCGCTCTCTCATCAGCGGTTTCAATATTTTAGCTCAGAGCACCTGTCAAAGGAGCCACATGTGGCTCCCGAGCCACGGGTTCCCTACCCCTGCGATAATGTTATTCAGTACTTCATTGCGTTCCCCATTTCAGACTTTCTTTTAGTGGATTTTTAGAAAAGACAAGTAGGGAGGGGAAGACATCCCTGTGCTTAGGAGAAGAATACTACAGGGACCTTAAGATGACTGTAAAAACCGACTTAAGACAGCTAATTAGTAAATACTTTCCCAAAAATGTTACCCACCTGTGAACTCGGGTCCTTGCTTCTCTGCGCTGACAAAAATGCAACAGCCATAAAGTACTCGGGCCATTGCAGATAGTCTTCCCTTTTCTTGGTTGTACAGCTACAAAGATTAAGAACTCGTAAACATAAGGTTTGCCAACATGTAATAGTTGTTAAGACGACAAAGAGCCAGGCGGTGTAAATTACAGTCACTAGACGGAGTTATAGTCCTCCATATTTAGTGTGTATACCACGTTTTCATAAGTTTTTTTTCGTTTCGTCATACTTAACACAACTCACCCGTTGCAAACGGCAGCATTCTGTTGTTTGAGGTCCTCCATGTTTGTTAAAACACGTCCACGAAAGTCGACTTTTCCTCCACGCAGTTTGTTCTGCTAGTTTGTGAACTCCAGCAACAAGCGTCCTTCGCGCGTAAATGTTTATTTTGTAACACCCGATTTTTGTTTGACAGGTAAATAATTAGACCGTAATCCTTTTTCCCACGTCTCCGTTCATCTATTTTATGTGTTAAATATTTTATTTACAACCCCGAACCACGTCGAGGACACACGTTAAGCGTAAAATTGCGTCTTAATTAACGGCAACTGCACCTGCCAGTCTAAACAGAGGAATTCATTAAAGTAGTACTTCAATTATTTCCGTTTCAATACTGCCACCTAGTGGTCAAACATTTGCCGGCCATTTTGGGTCTATGGCATTGGTTTCAGTCAACGGAGCTTTAAACTGGGAAATAGCTATTAATTGCTCCATTTTCAGATGGTTACGTTTATCCTGAGTTGTGTACAAGAAATGTGTTATATATTTAGAGTCCTTTGTGAAATAAAAACAACAAAAATAAAATGAAGTACAACTCTCATCATTTTTGGTAGTTTATTCAGCTTGAAAAGAGATTCAAACCCAGTTAGCGCCCCACCAAAAAAAAGGTTTAACTTGCCTCTATTTATTGGCAAAGACGAACCACAAAAGAAAGCTAGACACAATGAAACATCTCATCTCATTTTGTGAGCCGCTCAGGGTCGCAGGGGGTGCTGGAGCCTATCCCAGCGGACTCCCGGCCAGAGGCTGTGAGGTTGACGCCCTAACCACTCGCTCCACCGGGCCGCACACAATGAAACATTACAGTCAACATTTAAAAAGTCACTCGGAATATTTAAGTAAATCATGCGCTTGGTGTTGTAGAGGCGTCTGTATTCTTCATTAAAGTTGAGGTACTCTTCAACCTAGAAATGTCATGACAGACACATTGAGGAAACAATGACATGTTTACATGATGGAACATTGGTTCACAAAGGAATCGTTTACGAATTATGATCACTGACAGACTGTCTCTTTAACTTCCAGAGCTGTAACAGAATCCATAAAATAACAGCGTGACTATTTTTTGCTCTGTGCAGCACTTATTTCACAAAGAAGAAATATGAATAAAATGCAAAGTATTGTGTTTCCAGGAGTTGATTTCTATATATCTTATTACTGAGGGTCAAAATGGAGACACAAAAGAAGCTTGTGAACCAAGGTTCCACGGTAAAGAGATACATAAAAATACTTTAGTGAACTGGTCACTTACATGTTGGTGATTCTCTCCAGTCTGTTTTTTACGTCGCACTGAACAAAATGTCAAAAGCAACAACAACAAAAATGAGTTGGATTGAAAATCATGATAGGTTATGTATGGTCAATTTCAACGTAAATAACCAACATCAACCAAATGACACACCCATTTTGACCAATGTTATGCACTCATTAGCCCTAAATTTTTCAATTATTTTCATGTAAAACAAGAAACAGATACTATGTCCATCAAATTAAAAAACTTTCTTAGGGATACAAAGAAAGATTCCATCGATGTTGGCACTATAGCACAGAAAATGAAAAGAAAATGGCAAAACCGAAGCCCCGCAGACCAATGTTTTCTTTCATCTTGAGAGTTGTTGACGTATACTTGGCCGCAAAAGTGATTAGAATGCTTCAAAGTCTCACCTTGGAAGCATCAGATATGGAGCTCGGGGCGTAGTCTGGAGTTGATGACTTGCACGACGGAGGATCCCCTGACTATGAAAAATAGAGTTCGAAAAAGTCATTCCAACTACCGTATTTTCACGACTCTAAGGCGCACATAAAAGTCTTAAATTTTCTCCAAAATAGACAGGGCGCCTTATAATCCAGTGCGCTTTATATATGGACCGATACTAAAATTGTTATCATGATAAAATCAAATAAATCCGTCCATAGGACAACTACGGCACGCAGCCCCCAACTCTACTATTTTCCCGTAGATAAAGTACTGCGCAGTGACTGCTGGGATATGGAGTTCTTCAATACACCCAGTTCTTCAATCCACCCAGTATGACGGCGAGCACACTAATTTGGTGCTCGCCGTCATTTCGGCTGTATTTTCAAAAGAAATCCTGCCGCTAGATGTTGGCGTCAACAGAGCATTCAAAGCTAGACTGCGAACTATATATATATTATATATATTAACTCGGAGCTTGCCGTCATTCCCGGAGGCTTGAGAACTACAACCGCTGGACTTTGGCATCAACCGGGCTTTCAAAGCAAAGTTGCGAGCAGCATGGGAGCAGTGGAGAGGGGACCCGGCGTTTTGGAAGACACATTTGGGCAATTGTTTAATTCGGACACAGAAAATGAGGACTTTGATGGTTTTGTGGGTGATGATGACGGGAGTACGTTGTAAAATGGCTAAATAAAGTACAACCCAACTCAGTTTTGCTTCCGTTGCCTTTTTAAAAACGTGTTTTTAGCGTGCATTTGGTGCATGTAGCACCAAATGAGTGTGTTCGCCGTTGTAGTATATTGATACTATTAGTGCAAAGTTATCACAGCCGTCAACCTGGGTGTATTGACAAAAGGACTATATATCCCAGCAGTCACTGCGCACCGGAACTAGCATCTGGGGCCGCTTCCGTAGCCAGCGCTATTACGGTTCGAAATTCATCCATAAATAATATATATATGCCATGACTGGCTGCGTCTAAAAGAACGGTGCGTCCTTTGTGTGTGTAAAATACAGAAATAGCACACGTTATTGACACTGCGGCTAAAAATACGATGCGCCGAATAGTCGTGAAAATACGGTACAACAAACACAATGTTATTGTTTCCATGTACACATTGAAATTCTCTTCAGGATTGATGAAACAAAGTCAACTAAAACCTAAACCACAGCCCTCCAAAATCCAGTCCAGTTCTTGAGTGTGTCCTACCTTTGCCAAGCCCAGTTCCAATTTGGTTTCCAGCAATAGGATTCTCCCGTTTAGATTGTCCCAGCTCTTTCTTGGTATGGTGATCATTTCTTCTTCCTTCCAAAACGCAGAATAGGATTAAACACGATCATTTTTTTTTTTTAAAGTACGCAATATAAAAGTGCCTCACTCCTTCTTTTGTGTTGGTCCGTCTCGCTAGTTCCTCAAGGTGGTCTTCCAAGACACTGAGCCTTTGAAAACCACTCAGAAGAGTCTCAATTTGAATTTCCATAACAGAAAGCCTTTGCTCCATTTGGGAAAACTGAAAGACAAAATGATATCCGAATGTCTGACCTATCCTAAATTCCAAACTGGTATATTTTCATTCGAATTTTAGGTTCTGTAAATGTCTCACTCGTTGAATGTCCTCCTGTTTTTGCTTCTTCTCGGTCTCATTTGCATTTCCATGTTCACTATACTTAATATTTGAATAAAGTTGGCTATGCGAGGTCTGTACGGCACCCTGACATGATAAGGAGATGTCTTTTTGCAGGTGATTATCGACAAACGGTGTGTCACAAACCTGAAACAAAAAACATATATATTATTATTCCAAAATAAAGTGTGCTTAGAAACCCCTAAATTGCACTTTATCTCTTTACAGACTTCTCATTTATGACACATGAAATCATGATTTTAAAGGCCAAATTCTGCCAAATTCAAAGCTTCTACGTAAAAAACAAGAAAATCGATAGGTCAAATTTCCTATACTCAGAACACTTAGCGGTATTTTGTTTTCTTTTAATATATTTGTTTGATTGGACAGGATGGCAATGGTGGCTTCGATCAGGTAAGTAACATATTTCCTACAAATGTAATTACCTAAAAAATGATCATAGTGTATCTGAATTTAAGATACTAACTTAGAACGCAGTCCGTTTTGCACAATATAATTGTATCAGTGGTACACACTTACAATATCTGTCTTAGTCCGATTTGGACGCTCTTCATTTCTGGCGTCTTTATGTGACACTGGATTTTTAACTCTGGGCTAGAACACAGCAAAAGATCAATACAGATTTGTCAAAACACAAAGCTGCTTAACTCCAACATTTAAGGGGAGAAAATTAGAGGGTATAATTAAGTCTGACCACCCCCCAAAAAGATATTTAAATGTCTAGTTTACCTTTTTCAGTTCCCCATGTCTCTTCAGGACCAAGCCAATGATATCGCAAAGGGTGGAAATCTTTCTTTGTGCAAAACCACTCTGCAGGAACTGTTGCTTGGAGACCACAGGCTTGTAGTGGAAGATATCTCGCAAAACCTTAAAATAAAATAAAAAAATAAAATTCGGAAAAATCACAAACCAAATTGGAAATTGTGCATTAATATCCTTCTTTCATGTTTCATAGTTCCAACTGCTCAATGCAAGTTATTATTCTATACTCTCTATTATTCTCTATATATTCCCACATATAACAGCAAATAAGCATTGGTGGCCAATCCACACAGTCGGCGACCAATCCTTTCCCATGATCGCTCTTCATCTAGGACACACGTGTCAAAATGGCGGCCCATGGGCCAAATCTGTCCCGTCGCATCATTTTGTGTGGCCCGGGAAAGTAAATCATGACTCCCGACTTTCTGTTTTAAGATCAAATTAAAATGAAGAGTAGAGATGTATATTAAATTTCCTGATTTTCCCCCTTTTAAATCAATAATTGTCATTTTTTAATCCATTTTTTCTGTGTTTTTAGTTCAAAAATCTAAAAATATATTTTAAAAAAGCTCAAATAAACATTGTTTTAGATCTATAAAAAAACTGAATATTCAGGGCTTTTAATCCAGTTCTTTTAATCCATTTATACAAAAAAAATCGAAATATTATATCTAAAATGGTCCGGCCCACGTAAAATCAATTTGACGTTAAAGCCGCCCGCGAACCACCGAGTCTGACACCCTTGATCTAGGCTAAAACAAAACTAGGCCCATCACGATACATTTTTTTTCCGACAAAATACTTTCCCAGAAATTTATGTTTTTTTACCCTGGCTGGCATAATGTAAATGAATCATCACATAAAAAATTGGAAGTCCTAAAAATGTAAGATTTAGCCATTCGATGACCCATCTAGATTCCATTTCGTATACTATCTGAATTGTATCGTGTATATTAGTCATTTGCGTGAGCGTTTAATAACTGTGTCGGAGAGAGGTACCTTGTAAAGCGTGTCGGTGAATCTTAAGTCGGTTTTGCCCGTCAGCTCCAATCCAGCAGCCACTAATTGCTCCGTAAAAGGTGGTGAAAATGTGGTGAGGCTGAAGCTCAGTACTGGTAGAAAAGCTGAGGGTTCTCCTTTGGAAAGTCTAATAACACCACACACAATTTCAAATAGTCAAACACGAGCACAACATATTTTATACATCATACAACAAAAGATAGATTACATTTATGGGGGACAAATACTGTGTGGAGAAGGTACAGTAATCCCTCGATTAGCGCGTCTTCACTACTTTGTGATTTTTTTCCACTATTAGTTTTTTTTTTTTTTCATAAGTTCATAAAAACACGGAAATCCACACTGAAACTCATAAGCGAACGTGACCGGACGATTCCGTTATTCAACGGACAGTTCGCCGAACAGACGTTTCGCCGAAACAGGATTTGCGCGCTCACCCCGCCCCCGGATCGTGTGTGTACATGGTTTTCAACCTCGGCCCGCGGGCCATATACGGCCCGTTACAGATAACATTCATTTATGAATAACAAGGGCATGTACTGCCCCCCGCTGGACATATTTCTAAATACAAGTACGTACTACAATGTGCTGCCAATTTTTTATATTTTTTATTTCATCCTTGCGTTTAAAGTAGTAGCCATTTGGAGATCACGCAGAACAGTACGTGACAGAAGAAATAGAGAAAATAAAGTAGTAGTAACAGTAAGTACTTCGGCGAAACGTCTTTTGGCGAATCGTCCGAGTACCATAAGTGGAACCCACTTTTGCTACTAGGACTCAGCACTGAAGAAGAAAAAATAATACATTTAAATTAAGCTATTTAGAAATAGGTAAAACTACTTTCCCAATAGTATATACTGACTAGATTCGCAGGGGTGCTGGAGCCTATCCCAGCCACCTGTGGGCAGTAGGCGGGGGACACCCTGAATGGCTCACCAGCTAATCGAAGGACCAATTCACGTTGTGAATTTCAAATTTCGTTTTTGAATGATTGACGACAATGTAAATAATTAACGTTTCCGGTTTTGGTGGAACGCATTTATGGCATACACGAATGGTATGTGGTCCTATTTATAAAATAGCCTTCAGCCAGTCTCAGGGTTGGGTTAGGCAAGTTAGTTTGTTGTGAAAGGATTCAAATGAACCAGTTTACCCAGTGTAGTCGACATTTCCAGGGTACTTTATGATTCGCAAGAGAGTTTCCAGTTTACGAAGACAGCCTTGCACATCTCCAGTGGGCAGCATTCTGACCTTTATTAGGGGCAAATAAATAGCATTGGCGTACTAATTATTTACAAACTATTCCATATCATTTAACAGCTGAATCAAGTTATTGAGAAAATTGCTCACCTCTGCTTTTTTAGTTGGTTTACCGAAAAACCGTATCCAAGAGACAACCTAGCTTTTGAAATGTTGTTTTTACCGGGTTTGGACAAAACGATATGTGATTGGCTCCTCTGGGCACGTGGTGTTTAGTGACGTATGTCTTTGAAAAAGATTCATGACAGGTTATTTTAAAATCCGAAATGGTTGTTGTGTTTTAACTGTTTAGAGTGTACTGAAAATTATTATTATTTTTAATTATTTTTTATAATGCGCTTACATATACAAGTCATTTGTAATAATAGCGACGGGAAGGGGAGGGAAGGAATGACAGCGAGGAGGGTTTGACATATGATAATGTTGTTATCGACAGAATGGAGGACTCCTCCAGAGCCCAGCAACATTTGTTTTAATCGCAGATCGATTCGGTTTATTTATTTGTATCTGAACTGACGGAAATGACATCTGAATAAAGAACTTTAAGTAAACTAAATTTGCAGCTGAGCTCGTATGAAAGTCGAGCTGTCACAGGATTCTTTGAACTCAGGTAGGTGTCTCGTGTTTTGATACTTTATCCGTCAGTCGGTTGAAAAATCTCTCCGTTTGCATTACACACACCTCATTAAACTATGTACCGTTCATTCTTACGCAACCGCTTGCCATGTCGACCAATTTTCGTCATTATAAAAATAGCTACCATGCTAGGTCTTCAAATTACGAAGGAGTGACAGCATATCTAACCAATAGCTGCGCAAATCGACTATACACGTGACAAGCATTCTTGATCTTTATTGGACGGTGGGCGGTGCTTCGCGTCAATCTATCTATACTAGCCTTCAGGTTGATGAGACTCGGGGATTGTTTACACAACATAGCGACAGCTAAAGCAGTAAAAACAAACAAAAAAACAAAAACACTGATTCTGACATTTCTTAGTGGGAACATATATCGATATTTTGTAATGGTAATAATTGTGACTGTGTGAGACTTTAGTTTCTCACACTTGAGTCAATTTTAACATCCAATATTATTCAAATATCTGCTCAATGTGGTATAATGGGGCATAATTCAACTTAATATCAGGCAAAAGTAGTCTTTGGTCATGACAAAGAAATCAAATAAGACCTGGCATCTACAGTGTTGACATTAATAAAATTATAAATAAATAAAAATGTTTATAAAAAATTGTTTGCAGTAGCAGGTCTAGACGTTTCATTTGTACGTAATCAATGGAATGAACCATCATTCCCTATTATATTAACAATGATAAGAACAGAAAATTGGAAATAACAGTATTTCTTTTAATATGTGATCGCAATATTTTCATGAAAAGTCTTGCTCCACTTTTTGCAATGCACATGTAGTCAAACGCCTTTAAAATGACCACATGAACATGTTAACAACCAGTCCGAGAGTACATTTTAAATCTATTGTAATCTCATGTATACGGTACCTGGTGATGTCCATTATTAACTTCTAATCTTTCCACGCAGATGGGTCAGGCACTGTGGAGGCTGCCACCAAGACAACAGCAGCAGCTTCAGGAAGAGCTTGTCGACCGACTTGCGGAGACAGGAGCTGCAAGACCAGATCAGGGTAATCTTAAAACTAGTACGGTGGTACCTCGACATACAATCGTAATCCGTTCCGAGACCGAGATCGTATGTCGATCTTTTCGTCACTCGAGCGAATGTTTCCCATTGAAATGAACTGAAAACAAATGAATTCGTGCCAACCCTCTGAAAAAACACCAAAAACAGGATATTGTATTGGAAAAAATGTTTTATTTCTTCTAATGAAAACGTCTTGTGATATGCATCCCATTATTGCAAAAATGACATTAAATTTGTTTTTTTCACAGGTAGGGATGGAGGGTCCCTTCGTAGAAACCCTCAACATTGTCATGGACCTGATATTTACCATCTGCTGAAAACACGCAAAGGGGGTAGGCTCAAAATACACTCCTTGTATATTTTAATAATGCTACGCAATCCCTGATGCTTTTAGCATACACTGCTATATTCCTCAGTCACAAAAGTGTATTTTTTCTAGTTTTAAAAGCAACCACTTTTGTTATTAAAGGGGAACTAAACCCTGAATTATGCAAGTTTGCCACAGGCAATTAATGGCCAAAAATATTTCGCTTTGTGTACAAATGGCAATTCGGACACTTTTTGTACTTTAAAAGCAGTGAAATGACAAAAAAAACCATACATTTAAATGTCTTTTTCTTTTCAAATATTAGAAAATTGGAATTGTTTATGGGTGTCTCTGTTTAAAAGGTAACCAATCCCTGTATTAAAACTCTCACGTTCTCGTTCTCTACCCGCATAAAAACGTGGGTGTACATATTTACTAGTGCTGGATTTTAACTATAGTCGCCGGGCCGCCCTCAAATGACAAAAATGTCATATGGTTGTCATGCAGTTTCAGGCTATGCATTTCACTTCACACATTTAAATATTTTAAAGCATTCTGTTATAAAAGGACACTCGATTCTTAAAAATATATATATTGATTTAGGTTTTTTAAAATGGCGAATATATATATATATATATATATATATATATATATATATATATATATATATATATGTATATATATACATACATATATATATATAAATATATATGTATATATATATATATATATATATATATATATATATATATATATATATATATATATATATATATATATATATATATATATATATATATATGTATGTGTATGTATATATGTACAGAATGATGAGACCACTTGCTTTGAACGCCAGTCCACTTGGGTTGTCTATTTATCGTCCTCACTTAACGATGTACTTGTCTTAACAAGACAGTCTTGTTTAGACTGCTCCTTCTCTTCAAGTACTGCGAAGTGTCAGCAAAGTGTCTCAAGAAGCTAAAAAAACGCAAAACAATGCAGTTAATCCTTCAATGCGTTCCTAAAATTATGCTCGTTGTTGTTTTGTTTTCTTTTCCTACTCCAATTTGGACGAGTTACCACACGTCCAAAAATAACATCCGTGATGTAAAATGCTCAAATAAATTTCCATGTTGAAATGGGCTCCTTTAAAAAGCAGTGATTTGATCAATAAATTTAGGCAACCCTCAGTTATTCATTTTAACGAAGAAAATGTCTTAAGAAAATATTTTAGAATGTATTATTATACGAATTCGATTTCCCCATTGGTCAATTGAGTTTCTAGAAAAAGTTTTTTTGCCATTCTTGATTGACTTAAAAAAAAAGTTAGTAGATTAGATTAAATTTGATTCATCCCATACTTGGGAAATTCATTTTATGGCAGTAGCAAGAAGGTGAAAATACAGACACAGAAAAAGACATTGCAGAACTAGTAGAATTGAATAAAGTTTAAATAAGCGTGTAACACGAAATGAGTTAAAAAGACAATTATAGTCAATATACATATGTATATGTACACCTACACATACATACACATATATACATACGCATAAAAACTTGCGTATAAATGTGAAATTACTTAATAAAAATCCAAATTATGAATGTGAAATTACTTAGTAAAAATCCAAATTATATTAAGTAAAAAAATGTTAATAAATATAACCTTCCCAGCATACAATTAAAACTTAAACATTTGCAATCAAGTAATACTAAGAGACATATTCAATATATATATATATATATATATATATATATATATATATATATATATATGTATATATATATACATATATATACACAAACACACACACACATATATTCATGTTTTTATAGTAATTATACAAAACCAAAGAAGCAACAGCTAACACCGCACAAGAAGGACTGATGTTTTTCTTGTAAACTACTACTATTTTGCTAGCTAATTCAACAAATAATTCAAAAGACTAAAAGACGAAAACATCCTTTTTACATGTAAAAAAAAGTACATCTACAAGTAGCATGGTCGCTATTAGGTCGGAAACTCCCTACCTTGCAATCCCCTTTCCTCCCCATGGACGCCTTCTAAAATCCACATTTGATTTTACTTTTGACCTGCTCCACATTTCCAGGTAAAGAACAACACGGTTTCATCGATTTGGAGATGCTCCCGCCCGAGTTGGGCATCACCATCCTGTCCTATCTGAACGCCACCGATCTGTGTCTGGCTGGCTGCGTGTGGCAAGACCTGGGACACGACGAATATCTATGGCAGGGGTGAGGAGACCCGACCGAGTCGGCCTTCCGCCCGCCGTGGCACATGTTTGCAGTAAATGGCCTTTCTTTTCTGAAACCAGTCTTTTTTTCTTTTTTGATAAACCTCCTGTGTTGCTATTGCTTTCCCAAGGCTCTGCAAGTCCACATGGGGTCACTGCTCCATCTACAACAGGAGGCTGCCTGCTGGTTTCTCATATAGAAGACTTTATCTCCAGCTAGATGAAGGCAGCCTCACGTTCAACGCCAACCCGCAGGAGGTAACCAATAGCCCACATCAAAAGATCTGGATTTTTCCGCAGAACTCAATCTGGCTCGCTCCCTTTTCCTTTTTTTGGGGGGGGCGTCCATAGGGGATCTCCTATTTCATGTCCAAAGGCATTCTGGTGGATCACCCTAAAGAACAGGCCAAGTTCATCTTCTACACCAGACGGCTCAATTGGAAGATGCTGAGGATTTACTTGGATGAGAGGTTAGCTTCGGTTGGATTTAATTAAAGGGACACTACATATAGATGGAAATATGTACGATTTATAGGCAAAGGCTCATTTCCATCTTTAGTATCTCGGGCAGGTTGACGTTAGAAACGCAAGATAAAATCAACAAGGTAATATAGTAGGGAGGAAAAAGCATAAAAATAAATAAAAACTGGACAAAAGACTAGAAAGCTTCGAGATATCATTAATTTAGGAACTAAAATTGTCATCTAGTGCACACATGTACATGGAAATATGTAAGATTATAGGCAAAGGCTCATTTCCATCTTTAGTCTCTTGGGTATGTTGATGTTAAAAACACAAGATATAATTAATTAAGCAATAGAAGGGAGGAAAAGAAATAAAAAAATAGGACAAAAGACTAGAAGCTTAAAGACAACATTCATTTAGGGAAGCTAAAATTGTCAATTTTTCAATATATGTAATATCAAACACTTGTTAATGTAAATCTTTCATCAGATATATCTGCTAAATTAAATAGCAGGAGAATGTTTTATAAGAAATGTCTTGAAAACATATTCAAACTCAAAACTCAGCAATAATTTCGTATTTTTTTATCCTTATAGGCCCTGAGTAGCCTATAATTTATATATATATATATATATATATATATATATATATATATATATATATATATATATATATATATATATATATATATATATATATATATATGTAGGAAAAAGCATAAATATATATATTTATATATATTTTTTTTTATATATATATAATTTATTTGCAGGACAGTAAGGCATTTTTTTTTCATTTTCCTAAGATAATAATAATAATTTCACTCTTTTAAAGAAGTGATACTGTGTGTTCTTTGCCACTATCACAAATAATAAAATAGAATGAATAAAACTATTTTATACCTTATGTCACCAATAAAATATCTTAAAAACGAAGTATAAGCCAAAAGGATGAAACAACCAGTGTCTATTTTCAAAATCAAAGACAATTTTTCGGATAATGACCCAAAAACCATCGAGTAGCATGATTCTAAAATGTTCTTTTACCCCTTAAAAGGAAACATTTGAGCAACCCTTTCCTTGCACTTTTACGAAAAATATGTCTGAAATGTTTGTGTATCTTGTGTGTGTGTGTGTGTGTGTAGACGTGATGTTTTGGATGAGCTGGTGACACTTCACAACTTCAGCAATCAGTTCCTCCCCAACGCTCTGCGAGATTTCTTCCGACACATTCACGCGCCGGAGGAACGCGGAGAATATCTGGAAACGCTCATCACCAAATTTAGCCACAGGTTTTGCACCTGCAACCCTGGCCTCGTTCGAGAACTGGGTCTGAGTCCTGGTAAGTGCTCAAACACACACACACACACACTCCTATATATCATTTATTTCCACACACACACTCACTTGTACATATAATTTATTTCCACACTTGTAGAAATGACGCCAAAAAATACTGTACATGTCTTGGTGAAAATAAGACATTTCTCACTTTTGTTGAGGTTTTTCCAAAGAAAAAATCAACTCTAAAGTCTTAAAAATGGAGAGTAACTCAAGTGCAATACAATCTTCTGGCATCATTTCATAAGATTATAGTGATACTGATCATTACAAAGGTGATCATAATAATTGGTCTTTTTATATGAGAATTATTATTCTTGAAATGATACATGTTTTTATTTGAAATGGAAAATCCACTGCCTCTTTATACTCAACAGATAAAATAAAACTAAACTGTTTTTCATTCTGCTATCTGTTACAGTTTCTAATTTCTTTAGATGAGCTAAATCTCGATTGGAAAACTTATTTATGACCTATTTAGTTATGTCTAAAATGTCTTTCTGTGTCTGTATTCTCACCCTCTTGCTACTGTGACAGTGAAATTTCCTGAATACGGTATAAATAAAGTTATCTAATCTAATCTAATGAACAACTGGTACGTAAATAAACAGAATTATACTCCGAATTAAAAATGGCATTTGTATAGGCTAAATAAATATACAAATGCGGTAGATACTAAAAGCAGATTTGGCTAAAAACAGCAACTTGTTGACGTAAACTGGAGTTTTCTGGTTAGATGCCGAAACAAGCCAGAAATTGAGAGCGCTAGCAACAAATTGCTAGTTTTGCTTTCTCAGCAGAGCCGACTGGAATTTGCTCTAATCCTCCCTGGATTTACTGCTGTGATTAGTGGGATTATTGTAATGGCGCGGATTTTGGATGGATGTCTCAACGCAACTGCTACCTTTTCCCATGATGAGCTAGCGGAGGTATTCCCATGTAGGAGCAACGCATTTTATTTTGCTTTCAGCGTGCCAGGCACCATCACGTTAGATTGTCTGTTATTTTTGGGCGTCGATTAGCTAGTCAACTCAATTTTCCGATGTTATTGCCTCTAAATTCTTAGCGTTTCCTAAAGTCCTTCCTTTTTACAAGTAGGACAATGTGCATGTGATGCTTTCTAGCTTTTTTCTCCTCAGAAAATTTGGAACATTACCGTATTTCCCCCAATATAAGACGTGTTTTGGTTTTTTTTGCATTGAAATAAGACTGAAAAAGTAGGGGTCGTCTTACATTCGGGTTGGAGACATTATAGCCATTCAAATTGCTAGATATCTTTAAAACGAATGCTAAACACGTTGATGGTTATTGGAATTTTTAAGAAAAAAAATATGACAGTCGATTGGTTAATTTACATTCCAAAAAGCAGAAGCCATTCACTTACAAATGTGATTGCTCGTTAGTTTGCATATTTAAATTCAGATATTTAGATCTTAGCCAGTTTTTGCATGATTTGAAGGAGGAATTTTTTTTAAAAAAAATCTCGCCAATATATTGTTATAATCATTAGCTTCAGACAGGGTACTGTCATGAATTAATGGATAAAAATGGAATTTCATGATCAAAAACTCTTTTTTCAAACTTGAAAAAGAGGGGAGCGTCTTATATTCGGGTCAGCACGGTACGTGTCTTTTTTTTAGTTGCTAGTGAGATGACTGTATATTGTTTGGTGTCCTTTAGATGCTGTCTACGTCCTGTGCTACAGTCTCATCCTGCTGTCCATCGACCTGAGCAGTCCCCACGTGAAAAACAAAATGTCCAAAAGGGAGTTCATCCGGAACACTCGCCGGGCGGCCCACAACGTCTCCGATGACTTTGTGGGCCATCTTTACGACAACATCTACTTGATCGGCCATGTGGCCGCCTAGTTTTTTGTTTTTTGGTTCTTTTCCTCGATCTAGAAGAAACCCTCCTCATGCACTGAAGAATAGGAATGGCCCATGTGTGTGTCCATCGAATGTGGAAACTATTTAAATGGATTTTGTGCACAAAAACGCAACATACACTACAAGCACTGCGGGAGAGACGCTGGCACCAAAATGAAGTGAATGTCCCGTGACTTTTGTGTCAGAGACGCCACGGCTGGAGGTCCAACCGTGAAGAAAATATCTGATACTGCACTGGTCAAGTATTACGTATACTACTAAGTGGTGGGAGGAGAAACCCCAAAGCTGCTCTCAGACTGATTTCTTGCAAATACTGACTCTTCCACCATCACTCGTTGGAAAAATTGCTAAAGTGGGGGTAGGGAACCTATGGCTCGGGAGCCACACGCGGCTCTTGATGGGTGCACGTGGCTCTCCGTTAGCCTGTGAGCTAAAAATATGGAGTCTCGAACGCACCAATGGGAGCGTCATGTCAACACTGAGGCGGCGACACTACGTCTAGCGCCCCTTTTCATTTTATTCATTCATTTTCTGAACTGCTTATCCTCACAAAGGTTACGGGGGGTGCTGGAGCCTATCCCAGCTGACTTCGGGATAGAGGCGGGAGACACCCTGAATCGGTAGCTGGCCAATCGCAGGGCACGAGGGGGATAAATAACCAATCATACTCATACCTAAGGGCAATTTAGCATATAATTAGCCTAGCATGCATGTTTTTGGAATTTGGGAGGAAACTGGAGTACCCAGAGAAAACCCACACTGGCCCAGGGAGAACATGCAAACTCTACACAGGTGGACCGACCTGGAGTTGAACCCAAGACCCCAAAACTGTGAGGCCGACGCACTAACCACTCATCTACCAGGACACCCGCCCTTTTAATTTTTTTTTTTTTTTACTCCTGTTGATTAGCAATAGCGTAACAATGTCATCAAAAGAAAATGGACACTTTTTGTACTTTAAAAGTAGTGAAATGACAAAAAAATCCATACATTTACATGTATTTTTCTTTTCAAATATTAGAAAATTGGAATTGTTTATGGGTGTCTCTGTTTAAAAGGTAACCGATCCCTGTATTAAAACTGACGTTCTCGTTCTTTACCCGCATAAAAACGTGGGTGTACATATTTACTAGTGCTGGATTTTAACCATTGCATCAAAACGTCCAAAAAAAGCTGATTTAATAATTGGTAATACGCTGAAATACTCTTTTAAATGCAAAATGTGTGCCATTAACTAAGATTTTAGCTGCATATAATTCACTCATGAATGTTACCTTTGCCACAAATATGTTGTTAGGAAGTATGTCTATTATTTAAGAGTTTATTTTTAATCTCACTGGCTTTAAAATGCTGATCTCGCTTTAGTGAAATTGAAGTAAATAGTGTCTTGGTTTTATTATAAATCAAGATGTGGCTGCAATTGTAGTCATTATTTTGAAGAGCATATTAAAAAGACACTAATGAAGTATCGTTTTTCTAAATTAGAAAAGCAATTTGTTGTGTTTTACGTTTTTTTTTTTTGTGGGAGTCATGCTTTGTAACTGACACACTTTATCTAGAAATGCTCATGAATATGTCACTAATAATTAAATCTTGCCTTTGCTAACATTTAGAGTTTACGTGCTTTTCTATTTAAGAGGAATTTGGATGATAAACTCGATTTATACTTGTTAGGATTGCCCTTAAATAGCGGAATCAACATTAAATAAGAACTTTAGATCCCCTTTTGGCTCAGAAGTGGAGTTGGTAAAAGTGTCATTAATAAAAAAAAAATCAATAAAGTCGTTCTTTTATGAGGGGGAGCCGATGTGATGTTTGCTAGAGCAAAAAAATGGAGCTGATCTTTTTGTTGCATTGGAAAAGTCAATCCAAGAAAACTGCTTTCAGCCATAGGAAATCCGCGTATGACAGATTTAATTCATTTTAGGATTAGATTAGATTAGATAATTTAATTTATACTGTATTTGGGAAATTTAATTGTCAGTAGCAAGAGGGTGAGAATACAGACACAGAAAAGACATTTTAGACAAATAAATAAGTTAATAAATAAATAAATAAGTTTTGCTAAAATATATATATTGATACTTTACTTTATATTTTATACTCCATACTTTAATGTTTAAGAGAAAAAATGACCAACCGTATGTATACATGTGCATCTATGTGAATGAATGTATGTGTATATTTATATATATATATTTATATATATATACACATATACACATATATACACATATATATAGACATATACATATATACACATATATGTCTATATATAGACATATATATATAAATATACACATACATTCATTCACATAGATGCACATGTATACCTACGGTTGGTCATTTTTTCTCTTAAACATTAAAGTAAGGAGTATAAAATATAAAGTAAAGTATCAAATCAAGTATTAAAAAAACAATAAAATGTAAAAACAAAAGATTAAAAAAGCAGAATACAAGTGAGCACTTAGGGAGCTACTGCCACTGGCTGCCGTTTCAGCGGCGCCATTTTGGGGATAAAATAAAATAAGGATATACTTGGTAAAAGTCACATGGCGAGCGTATGACGGAAAAAGGAAAACCGTGCACTGCTACTTTTTTCGATGGGCCTCCGTTCCACATATCAGATAGTCTTAGTGAGCCTTTATTTTTGAAAGTGTGCGCCTGTGTGTGTGTGTGTGTGTGTGTGTGTGTGTGTGTGTGTGTCTTCTAAATCTCGCAGCCAAAGCCTAAATCCTCTCCAGACACAATATGACCCTTGACACTTGACCTCTCCGTGTGCCTGAGAAGGAAATATGTGTGCTTTTACAGCAAGAAAAGGGCAAATATATCATTTGGCCCATTTCATTACACTTTTTTTCCCAAAAATTCAAAGTCAAATACAGTCCACATTCCAAATCAAAGTCAAAGAAATGAAATTTAAGTCATACATATATACACGCGCTCTCCACGCGTTTATTTCTACTTTGGAAGGTTTAATCAACACGGCCGTCGCATACCGTTTTGGATGATATGATTTGAAAATGACTAACGCATAATGACACATTCAAATGTCGCTTTATTTTACGGCAAGGAAAATTTGAATATCCTGAAAAGATTGTTTGATAATGATCTGATTGGCCGAAAATCTTGAATAAGGAACTACTGGAAATATATTCATTTGTTTGTAATGTCACAATAACATTTGTTGGGGTCATATTTTATGTTAAATTGCCTTAAAAAAAACAACTTTTACTTGATAGTCTCACTTTTTGGGGAGTACTTTACCATTTTAGTCGTAAATAATTGTCAAAAGTGTAGAATAATAATCACAATGAATGAGTTGAATTTGAGAAACTCTCATAATGGATGAATAGACTTTGGAAAATGATATAAAAATAGCCCAATTCCTTTGTTTTCAAGTCTGGCCTCTTTCGTATATTAAACGTACTGTAACTCAAATTTAGCATTGCGCAATTTCCACTGGATGTTCTTTGAGGACGATGAGCCAATTTTGGATCGAAAGATGACGACGACGACGAGGACGACGACGAGCGATGTTTATTTAGTCCAGTCCAGAGATGTGAACCCTGGTCGTGGTCTGGTGGCGTCTCGGTCCGGAGAGGCGCACTTAAGGCTGAAAGAGATGATGGATGGCCTCCCCGGCTCAAAAGTCTCTGCATTTCGTCAGCTTGCTTTGACATTCAGACAAAAACATGCGCGCAAACACACACAAAATTATGGCTGCTTCACACACACACACACACACACACTTTCATGTCCGTTCCTTCTATACCAGGACTCGGATCGGTATTGCTGGTTCTCCCACCTTTCTCTTTGGTCATGCTCTTTTTCTAAATGATTCGAGAAAAAAAAAATGCTAATTTTCAATTTCACTCGTTCATTCGGGACATTTGATTTGAATGATTGAATGAAATTTGAAAGTATATATTTTTTTATTAACGTGGTCACTCATGGGTGGTTAGCAAGTCCACCTCACAGTTCTGAGATTCCGCGTTCAATACCAGGTTCGGAACTTCCTGTGTGGAGTGTGCGTGGGTTTTCTCTGGGTGCTCTGGTTTCCTCCCACACCCCCAAAACATGCTAATCTAAAATAAGATAATTGATCACTCTAAATTAGTTCTCCTTTGCGATTGGGCGGCCACCAATTTAGGGTGTCAAAAAGGTCAAAAAGGTCAAAAAACAACTGCAACAACAATTGCCCATCAGGTCAGAAACCAAAAACAACTGCGTAAGAATTTGCACAAGTAAGCATAACAATTTCCATAAAAGGTGAAACGAGCGACACTATTTTAAAAATAATATGCGAGTATTTTCGGAAGTTGATTCGATGATCGCGATCTGCCGGAATCCAAGTCAAAGCAATTTAAGAGTCCTTCACAGATCTTCATTGCCAACTCAGATCAACAGTCCTCGGCCCGGAACTTGGTGATCTGTCAGCTCAATAGTCCTCAAAACAATTAAATGTCCTCGGGGCCAGCTGCAGGGGGAAGTGTCCTTGGTAACGTTATACTGGGCGATTAATGTTTCACATAATGATTAATATTCCACACATACAAATAATGATTAATGCGCACATATATAATAATATCCCAGAATAACCCTAACACCCCTGGATATACTTGTTGAAGTGGCTAGGGAGAGAAGTCTAGGCCCCAAACTTGAAAAGCTAAATGAGGGTTCAAGCATGATCCTGCAAAGGATTCTGGTCTTTAACGTTTCACTGTAGTATCACTTTAATTATTAAGTGTAAAAATATAAAAATACAATTCCTTTTTTTTGGGGGGTGGCGAATGCTTTTAATGCGTAATCCATTCCAAATGTCAAAAAAAGCGTCTCTTTTCATCTTATTCTGCTTTTTGTGATTGCTGTGAATGCACATTTTTGACCACCATTTATTCCTATTTCTTCAAATATATTCCTATTTATAAGTTTTAGCCGTCTTTGAATGGTTCTTCCTTCCTCTCCGTCCAATCCAACGAAATCCCTCCATGTCTGATTTTTTCTTTCTTTCTGGTTGCCAGAAACATATTTTTTTTCTATTCCCATAATGCTCAGTCCTCACCTCATTCAATTTCCTCTTTCTTTCCTGCCTGTGATGAAAACACGAGCTCACCACTCCGAGCTGTCCCAAGCCGCCGTGACGGCCATAAATCCAACGGCAGACGGACCCGGCGCAGACAAAGAAAAAGAAAAAAGAAAAAAAAATCTAACAACATTTAGGCCTTTGCACTTCTTTTGGACCAATAAATCACCAACGACAACACTGCCATCTGCCTCCGAGTGTTGCGCAACATCTGACACGGGGTTGAGACATGGTAGCCAGAGCAAAGACTTCTGGGTAATTCAGATGATACACTAAAACCTCCCCATTGACAAATTCAGCCATTGGCAGATGCGGGGCCAAATACGGGTCAGATTCGGCCAAGGCCCGGAACTGCAGGCCCCTCCCCCATTTGCCAATTTGGGGGACTTCAGATCTGATCTGGAATCAGAATACCTGGCAACCTTGGCCAATTGCTTCCCTTATTAATGATTGTAATTCCCATTATTAAGTGAAATTTAACCGTACAAATGCTACGCGGCACATATTTACTCATATAGGGCCCACTTAAAAATATAACATTTTCCCAATATTGAGCGGTGCGCCTTGTATATGGACTAAAATCAAGATTGTGTAGATGTCGCTGTATTACACTGGCAGGTTGACTGTGTGGATACATTGCTTGCTGCCGCGCTATATTTATATAGTGAAAATGGCGGAAGCAATCCACAATGACATTTTCCTCTCCTGCAACCAGTTAGCTTAGCATGCATCTTTTTGGAATGAAACCAGAGTACCCAGAGAAAACTCACAAAGACAAGCCCGGGGAGAACATGAAAACTCCACACAGTGAGAAACCACCTGGGACCGAACCCTCGGCCCCAGAACCGTAAGGTCAACGCGCTAACCACTCATCCGCCGGGCCACCTATTCATATATATATATAAATTCATTTTCTGAACCACTTTATCCTCACTAGAGTTGGCGGGGGGGGGTTGCTGGAACCTATCTCAGGCACGAGGTGGGGACACTCTGAAATGGTGGCGAGCCAATCACAGGACACGAGGAGACAAACAACGATTCACACTCTATATCAAGGGTGTCAGACTCGGGTTGGTTGGCGGGCCGCTTTAACGTCAACTTGATTTCACAATGGCCGGACCATTTTAGATAGAATATTTTGATTTTTTTTAAATAAAAGAACTGGATTAAAAGCCCTGAATATTCCGTTTTTAATAGATCTAAAACAATGTTTATTTTAGCTTTTTTTAAATATATTTTTAGATTTAACAAAATGATTTTTGAACTAAAAACAGAAAAAAATGGATTCAAAATGACAATGATTGACTTAAAAGGGGGAAAAGCAGGAAATGTAATATACATCTACACTCTTCATTTTAATTTGATCCTAAAACAGAAAGTCACAAGGCACTCATCATTGACTTTCCCGGGCCGCACAAAATGATGCGGCGGGCCAGATTTGGCCCCCGGGCCGTTATGATATTCCTCCCTTAAACTTGAATTCTTGAAAAAAATGTGCAAAGTACTGTTTTCATTTACTATAGTTTCATCGCAACTATTTTTCCATTACGTTTGCTTGTTTTGATAACTATACATGGATTTTTTTTATTATATTTAATGAGATTATCCCAGAGAATTTAGGCAAAAGTGATCATTAAAATACAACCAAAAGACAAGATACGCACACACACACACGTACACACACACATACATGGACGCACACACACAAGGTCAGCCTGCACTTAACCTCCAACAATCATTGGTCCATTAACATCATCAATGTATTACCCAGAAATGAAGACTGAAACATAATCTCGCTGTCACTTTCTAATATCAAACCTCTCACACATGTTAAAAATGTCCTTTAAAAAAATCCTAACAAATAATGCTTAATAGCTAAAAAGAGAGGAGCGGGCAGTTTTATGAGTTAACAAAACAATAAATGCGACGTAAAATATGTTAAGTGTAAAATAGTTTTGAATGTTTGGGGGATTCATTTTATCCAAAATATTTAGGGCGATACGCATGGATTTAAATCTGATGTAACTGCATGATATTTCTATTATTTAGACCCCAAAACGTCAGACAGATTCCCAATAATTCGTTACAATAATTCTCACCATCTAATAAAAATATTAAGAAATGTTCATTTCCATCATGATATTTGCAATTTATGATGCACAATATGTTCTTTGAATTATAATTTTCAATTTTCCTCTTCTCTTGCCTATGTACCTTCATTAACAAAACCTAAACGTATATAGCAATAATAATAATAATTTGTGGCTGACAATAGTTTCAGATGAGTACTGACTATTATATAATATTATAATGATAATGTAATATTTACTTAACCTTTACGTCCAACATCCTAAATTCTGCGCATCAACCAAAAGCAGGTGAATATTAAATTGTTTTGAAACAAATAATTTCAAGTATCTAATAAACGAGCGATAAAGTAATATTTTTCTTTCTGGTCGGATGTTTGTATTGTGGTTAATTCCTCGCAATGCGGTGTGTTTAAAATAATCCGTAAAGCGAGTAACGCGATTATGTCGAGATTAGTAGGCCTAATAATAATTTAATATAGGAGGCGGCCTTTTTTAACTCGTTATTTGTGGCTATTAGAGTTAAGTCAAGTTAATATTAAGTCATATTATTATGACTTTATCTTGCAATTTATTACGCACACCCGCTCGCTCTCTCCTCTTTCCCTTTCAGAGATCTTTCCGTGAACGCATCACCAAATGAAACGCACTCATCAATGTTCGTATATTAGCGAGAACAAAATAAAGAAATAATCCTTATAAGTAGTATGCCAGAATTTTGGGATGTGAACGATACAAAATAATAGAGCCATGTTTATTTATTTTATGTATTATTTAGTCCAGAATAACTTTTAAAAAAATAAAAAACGTCGCTCTGAGACTTACCTGGAGTCCAGTTTTAAGTCCTAAATGCATCACAAAAGACCCCCAAAACGCCAAAAATTTCAAGCACTTCGCAACGAGGACTCTTTTCTGGTAGATAATAAATGAAGGGCCGAGTGCACAGAGGTTTAAAGACGGGAGTCCCAAGTTCAACACCCCCCTCCATACTTATACAAAGAATAACATCATTTGAGTTTCTGTCGCTAGACAGCACAAATAAATAAAGTTGTCGTGCTGCTTTCGTTTTCAAGTTTGCTACTGTGCTTACATTGGTATTTATTTTATTTTATTTTGTTTAAATCATGCTGTTGGCTTTGCGTTGGCTCGGTTATAGTATAAAGTACATACCTAAACATATACTTTTGACTTCAATTGCATTGTTTCAATGTTATTTCGAAATGCATAAATTGTAGTTTATTGTTATTATTATTATAATTGTGTTCTTTTGGGGTCAGGATAGGGTAAATACTTAAAAAATAATTAGAAACTAAATATTATACCATAACTGCATGGGAACTGAAATTTTCTGCCCTCCAACAACACCATTTTGATTATTGAAATGCCTACAAAAACAAAGAAATAATTTAAAATTGTCGAATATTTCGTCCACAAATACTACATAAACAAGCCTTATCAAACGCGTTGGGAAAATGTCTGAAGTCTTTTTTTCCAGGTCGTGTTTACTCTCGCTTATACGTTGTGTGTGTGTGTGTGTGTGTGTGTGTGTGTGTGTGTGTGTGTGTGTGTGTGTGTGTATGTGTGTGTGTATGTGTGTGTGTAAAGGGATATCCTCTTGGCCTTGGGAAAAATCAGCGTGCGACAGACTGACAGAAAACAGACTGCAGCATCAAGCTTCCTCTCAACTAATGAATTCCTGATCACATTTACACACACACACTCTCACACACACTCACACACACACACACACACACACACACAGACACACACACACACACACACACACACACACACACACACACTAAGACAAAGGCCTTTTAAGTACTACAAAGATGGACCCTCCACGTCCCGCTTTACTCGGAACATCTAATCTCTGAAAGCGCTGTATTTTCCGTTTGGGGCCGAGAAATGATTAAGAATTAATGGCTTCTTTTTTACAAGTGTATTAAAATAAATTCGGAGCACTCCATTTGCAATTTTCTACATCATAAGTGTGGCTGGATGGTGAAGTGATGGCTTGGCTTGGCCCTGCAAAAAAGTTCATGCCTTCCAGATGCTTTGACGCTGGCTGCTCGGTTTGGAAGGTGCAATGCCGATTGTGAGCAACAGGGGGCGGAATTAAGGCCACTGACCGTGAAATTGGACGTTATGGAGCCACTTGTTGCTTTCTTATTGCCAAACTCAATTGATGTGGATAAATAGTGTAGCTTTTCATTTGTGCTCATGTATAAGAAAAAAATATTATAAAACAGTTTTAAGGGGCATTTAAATAATAATAATAATACGGAAAAAAAGGATTACGGGCCGGGAATTCCTATTTTTAAATGTCATTCCTTGAGAGCCATACTTGAAATTTAAAAGTCAAAATACATGAAGATGGGACTTTTTTAGTCATTTTACAAACCTTTTTGGACAGAGAGAGCCATAAACAATTCCTTTTTTCAAATGCCATTCCTTGAAAGCCATACTTGGAATTTAAAAGTCAAAATACATGAAAATGTGGGCATTTTTTGGGGCATTTGGACCAATTTTTAAGTACAAAAAGTAGGAGTAGGGCCCAATGAGGGGGAAACAGTCAACAAAATATTGTGCTCCTGTAGGAACTAAAGGTTCAATGAAAATTGCTATCAGAAAAACACTGTATAAACTATAAAACATTAAAAAAGAAAACAAACTTACCTGCAACGGACAAAGACAAACCGAGCGAATAAGTGGGCTCCGTGATTCATCTAAAAATAGAAGAGAAGAAAATGGCGTTCAGTTGGTGGATATTGCAAAGCAATACGATTGGCCGCAACCCACTCTGGAAATTACATTATTGAATAATTTTCTTATAATTTTCTTTCATACAAAATTGCTCCTTTTTAAAGGGTGTAGTTGGTAGTTTTTGGAGAACCGTGGTACGAATGACGGAATTTACATATAAAGTACAGTTCTACTTACGAAAAATGTTCTGGAAATTACATTATTGAATAATTTTCTTTTATTTTTGTCTATTTCTCGCATTTTTCATACAAAATCAGTCCTTTTTAAAGGGTGTAGTTGGTATTTTTTTGAGGACCGTGCTACGAATGACGGAATTTACATATAAAGTACGGTTCTACTTACGAAAAATGTTCTGGAACCAATAAAATTCGTAAGTAGAGGTACGACTGTACATTGCATCTTTGCGTTGTCTTACAAATAAACAAAAATCTAAGAGGCAAAAGCACGTGACCGACCTGCGACGACCACCGTGGTTTTACAACATGACACACATGCACACGCACACACATATCCACACACACATCCACACACACGTACGCGCACACACACAAAATGTTCAGGGTCACTTTAGTAACTGTTCAGTTTTAATTGGGTACTTATCTGAACTGCTCACGCAATAAATCTTGTGCTGCAAAAGATATTTAGTGTTCAGCTGGAGACACTAAACACAAATTAGCCATGAATATTTTTAAACACTATTTGGCGGGAAGGTTTATCTGCCTGTTGTGTTTTTTTTTTCTTCCTGAAATTCTTTTAACCACAACAATTAAACGTTTGGTCACGGTCAGTTTGGAAAACTTCATTGGCAGACTTATTTTTGCCTATAAAAAGCAGTCTAAGTCAAAATTGATGTTTAGCCACAAGCTTGAAAACACATTTTAGCCAGCCGTGAAATAGCGTGTCATTAGTTCTGTGATAAAATAAAGTTGTCTTGTTAAAGCCTTTCTGGATGGCGTGTCTTATTTTGGGTTTGTTTTATCGCAGACACATTTTTTGAGTCAACACAAAGCGAGTCAAGTTTATTTACCGTAAATCCTCGTAACTTTTTTGACGACTCCAAATGGCAAATAGAAACCGTTGAAGAGCAAAATAACAGTAAACTAGCTAACGTCTGTATTTATAAGGCAATGAATGCCATTACTGATGACAGTAATCCCTCAAATATCGCGGATAACGAAGACCAGACAAAATGAACTTAATACAAATAAAAACAAAGCCTTGCTGCCTGTCTACTGGATGAGCGACCAATCACAAAAGCCTTCACAAACTGTTTCATCCCGCAAAACTGTACCTCGCTGAAAAAGGGGCTTCCATTAAAGGACTTGGACTAAAACTGTTTTTTGGGCAAGTGGAAAGGAAATATTTTCACTGTAAGTACAGTACTTAAAGTATCTACAATTTTTTAAATATATATATTCATTGATTCATTCATGTTCTGAACCGCTTAATCCTTACTAGAGTCATGGGGGTGCTGGAGCCTATTCCAGCTGAATTCAGGCCAGAGGGAGGGGACACCCCGAATGAGTGGCCAGCCAATCGCAGGGCACAAGGAGACAAACAACCAATCACACTCCAACCTAGCGACAATTTAGCTTACCATTAGCTTAGCATGCATGTTTTTGGAATGTGGGAGGAAATCGGAGTACCCAGGGGAAACCCACGCAAGGCCAGGGAGAACATGCAGACTCCACACAGGCGGACCGACCTGGATTCGAACCCAGGACCCCAGAGCTGTGAGGTCATATATAGATTATATTTAGATATTAATACATTACAGTCTGTAGCTGTAATATTTCATAAATACAATTATTGATAATTGTACTTGCGTATTTCTGCATAGGCGCAAAAAACATGGAAAATGGTCGTAATAATAGGGATGATCCAACTTTGCGGTTTTTCGTTAATCGCAGTCATGTCTGGTCTACATTAACTGCGATATTCGAGGGATTACTGCACATCCCCCGTTCAAAGACCACCCCCAATAACTAGAGCAAAAATTTACACCGATTAATCACCAAACCGAGAAAAAACAATTACAGTAATACCTCATTTATGGTGGTTGATAAGGTCCAAAACTAACCGCGATTTGGGGACATTGTTTTTATCCAGTCTATTGAAAATCATTTGGACTTTTTAAGCCTATTATTTAAATCCCAAAGCTTTTCTCTAATGGCCAGCCAAATCATTTCAATTTATGACTTGCCTTTTCCCCCCCATTTCATGTGTATTATTGTTCGTACACTATACACTTTTCATATTTATACGTGGGAAACTACAAGAGTCGATCCACCAAGTGCTGAGATATGACTATATAAATATATCCTTCCATTTTTTTCCCTTTGTAGTGGACTGATAACCCATAATTGCAATATTAGTTCTCTCTCTTGCATTTATTTTTTTAGTTGAACTTCAAAAGGGAAACAATCGAGGGCAGAAATAGTTTTATTTGTATTCTCTCAGCATTTTTCCTGCGTGTGTTTTAAGCCCGGACACATACTAGAATATTTTATTTGTATTCTATTGGCTTTTTTTTTTCTGCTTGTGTTTTAACATACTAGAATATCTTAAACAAAGAGAGTCATCTCGCCCGAACATCTGTCGGAGTATGTTTTATGGCTGTAGTGTAAACAATGACGCGTCCACTGGTGCGCAAACACAAAGGCAGCGAAATGGGATGTATCAATTACATCTTGACCAAATTCAGTTAACCTTTTGTTTCTCGGGCCACAGACGCGGGACCAGCGCCAGTCACAATGCAACACACACAAACGGCTCGGCGCTAAGAAGAACACACGCCAGGGCCCGTTGGTATATGTTAAGTGAATTAAGCGCGGTCCAGAGACTGGCCTGGACATCATCATGGAGGCATCTGGTCAGCACTGATCCTCTTTTCTGGACGCGTCTCGTATCTCTCTCCTATTTGTCTCCCGGCCGCGGGACATATTCCCTACACGAATTCTTTTTAACATGTCAATGGGATCCCACAACGCACATGCTACGTGCTACTATACGCTACGAATAAAATAACATGCGATATTCCTGAAGAAAATCATCTGCAAGCTGGTTTCAATCCATATTTACGGTAATGTTTAGCGATATTACTCAACAGGAGGGAAAGCACATTTTTTAAAAACACAAATAAAGGCATTTTGATAGCTAATGATCCTTCAAAACAACGTCCTAAGTCAGTAAATAGCTAATCAGATACAGTTCTTTTATAAATCAATTTCATCCAATAAATTCATTTGGAAGTTTGTTCTGATTCATATTCACGGTTCACGGTAATTTTATGAGCAACAGGAGGACAGCGATATTTTTGAAAAAGGCTTTTGGATAACTATTGACCCATGAAAACAAGGTCTTAAGTCAGTAAATAGCAAATCCAATACATTTCAATGGGAAATCAGTTTCATCCAATCAATTTCTTAGAAAAAAAACGTCTCATTTACGCATAAATTGCATATAAAGGGGTATACATAAACTAAATATCTGTATATGGGCAGTGGTGGGTAGCCGTGGCGCACCATTGGTGTATGAAAGGGTGCTACAGGCATGGAAAATCTCAAGATAACGTCATTATGTGGTAAAAAAAAATCCATAAATGAAGCGCTTCGTTATTAAAGCTCCATGGTTGAAACTGATTTTTAAAAAGTAGCGGCCTATAGTCCGTAAATTTCGACATGCTAATAAAATGAAAACAACGATCTCCAAAGTATGAAGGATTGGTGGAAATTGAAAAATGAATGCAAGATATGAAGTAGAGCTGGGTAATAATACCATATCAATGATGAATCCTGATCAATGCAAAAATTAAAATAAATAAATGAAAACTAAATGATGACATTGTATTATGCCTAGTCTTCTTTAAAAAATAAAATAAAAATATGAATTGACACAAACTGTAACCCTTGAAATTCCCTTCAATTCTCCATTACAGTTAAAAAAAATCCTCCTTTTAATTCAACCATTATTTGTGTTTATATTGCGTGCGCCTGTAGGCAAACGCATGTTAGTGTTTGAGTGCAACAGATATGACACGCTATCTTAACAAACTCTTTCCACGGTGAGGTCACTCACACACACACACACACACACACACTCAAGTCTCGTGTTTGTGTGTGTGTGTGTGTGGGTGTGCGGATATGTTTTGAGAGTGCGCGGTGGAATAATTCAACACACTGTTGGACCCACCGTCTGGTTCCCATGGTATTAGTCGTGGTTGTGCGTTGCGAGAGATAGTATAGGAAAGTGTGTGTGTGTTCGTGTGTGTGTGTTCACGTGTGTGTGTGTGTGTGTGACACAGAGAGGTGCCAGTGTTATCAGCAAAGCAGTAGAAGGTTATGCTACACTAACAGGAATGTCTGCCGTCAGTCTTGACACAGTTCAGCTGCCCGACTCTTGTTTCTCTCCCGTACATACGCGTGCATAAATTGGCTTAAGCGCTTGTAAAAAAATTGTTTTACATATTGTCTCTTGTGTTTGATGAGGTTCAATTTTATTGCGAATATTTGGAATTCATCCATGCCTCCGTTGATGTATTCGAGATCGCTCATCCATGTAGGAATCTTGAATTGAGGCCCTTTTAATGATTCAAAAACATATGGAAGTCATTGACTGTCTGTTTTTTTTTAACGATTGCTACTAATAATTTAATACGCTACTTTATGATAAAGTTTACGTAACATGATTGTTAGATAAATTATCTAACAATCATGTTTTGAGAGAGAGCGGACCGGTGGGTGAGTGGTTAGCATGGCGGTCTCGTAGTTTCGGGGTTCTGGGTTTGATCTCAGGTCAGTTCTCGCGGTGGGGAGTTGGCATGTTGTCCCCAAGCTTGCGTGGGTTTTCATCGGGTATTCTGATTTCCTCCCACCGCCCCAAAACATGCAGCGTAGGCTAATTGTATGCTAAATTGCTCCTAGTTTATGATTTGTGCCCTGTGATTGGCTGGCCATCAATTTAGGGTGACGCCCACCTACTGCCCACAGTTGGCAGGGATAGGCTCCAGCACCCCTTGCGACCCTTGAGGATAAGCAGCTCAGAAAATGATTGATTGATCACATTTTGATGTGCTGAAAAAATAGGAAACATTGGATTGAACCCTCGATCTCAGAACTGCGAGGCAGACACACTAACCACTCATCCACTGCACTGCCCGGATAATAACATTAACACTTCTTTTCATTGGACTCCTGCATGCGTAATTATTGATAAGCAAAAGCGTAACAATGTTCTTAAAGGAATTCAGAGAATTGTTGTGCTTTAAAAGTGGTGAAATGACCGAAAAAAAATGGCAGACATTTTCACATTTTTTGACTTTTAAATTCTGTCTGCTGCTTTCACGGAATGAAATTTGAAAATATGAATTGTTGACGTCGCTCTCTTTGTTGAAAAGGTTCGAGGATAACGCGCGTAAACCTCCAAATTGTGCAAGTTAGAATGTATATAGCAGTACTAATTGGTGGACGTATTGGGGTGGATGAGAGGAATTTGGTGGGGGTGGCTAAAGCTAAACGTGGTGGTAATAATAAGGCTAAAGGTTGAGGGAGGGCACATTTACCTGTTTTAGATCCATCAGAATGATGGCATCCATCAAACCAAACACAGGAAACTGATTTTGTTTAACAGCGTAATCACTGGCGCCAGCCACGGCACCCCGGGTGTGTGCGCGCTCGCGCGCTCGCTTGCGTCTTTATGTGGGGCGCAATCAGCCCACCCCAAAACGGCCATGTTTTAACCCGACGTTTTTTGCCAAAAACCATCCAATAAACAACAACAAGCATTCCAATGAGAAATAAAAGTAGCCGTTAGCTTGATCAAAAATGCATTTGTTATGTGAGCATTGCTTACATTGAAGTGAATATGTATGTATGTATGTATGTATGTATGTATGTATGTATGTATGTATGTATGTATGTATGTATATATATATATATATATATATATATATATATATATATATATATATATATATATATATATATATACATATACATATATATACATATACATATACATATATATATACATATATATATATATATATATATATATATATATATATATATATATATATATATATATATATATATATATACACACATATATATATATATAGTATACATGCACACAAGGACAAAAGAGATCAGATGTGTGACTTCTATAAGCAGAGTTTTAAGGTGTCATTAAAATGTCGCTTTTAGTAGCAACCTTGTTAGGGGAGACGGGGGGCGGGGCATATGACCTATTGTCATCCATTATCCAATAAGGGCCAAAGATAACGCTCTTGTTTAGACTGCAGAGAAAAAAGAGACCGAAATAGGAATTGCCCCGAGTGTGTGTGTGTGTGATCATTTTCTCTGGCTCCAGTCTAACACCTTTAAATTGTTGTCATCAGAATCCATATGTTAAAAAGGAACCACCCACCCACACACACCCACACACACACTTGCACTAGTATTTAGCTGTAATGGGCCTCTTACCATACAAGAAAAATCCTCTTCACTCCAACTAAACTGCCAGTAATGATCTTTGTTCCCATGTTTACGCTAAATGTTGAGCTGTAGGGGTTTTTTGGGGGTACTTCAAGCTGCCCGGGTGCATTTTTCAACACGTTTCAGCAACAAATACACAACCCAAATCTTCGCCGCAAGAGCCGACAGGGATGACACGCTAACATTGCTAACCATTCACACCTACTGCAACTTTAGCGTCGTTAATTAGCCCTAACATCCATTTTCAAGTCTGAAGGGAGTACCCTGAGAGAAACCACAAAAGAACAGGCTGCGTATTTGCGTACTATTCCTTTTTGGAATGTAAACTTCTGCTCCGAGTCCATTTTTCTTCAAGTCCCTTTCCTCCCATTTGCTACTGTTCTTTCAACTCTTCCACAAAATGGCATTTTACACGTAAACACAACACGATTCGGGCCACGGTCCTCTCCGGAAAATGATCAAAGCGTACTAATTCTGGATGTGACAAACACACAACGCTAAGAAAATGATTTATTAAGCCATTAAAATGGATAACAAACATATGCAAAAGATTTTCTACTGTTGTTGAGAGGCGAGTGTAGAGGTGAGGAATGTTTGGGAACTGACAAAAGCTACAAAGACACGCACATAAACACATAAGTGAACAACTTTCTTGGCGCCCAAAATGAAAAATAGACAACCAAAGTGCAAAGCCATAAAAAAAGAAACTGCGGGAACTGACAAAATGTACAAATACAAATGCAAACACACAACTGAAGAATTTTGGGGTCCGAAATGAAAAGATTAAAATTGAAAAGCCAAAAAAAGGCACGCAAAAGGCATCCTATCTTCTTTTTCTAACCAATGGGAGGCCAGCGAAGTGCGAGAGCACCAATGCCAATTTCAAAATAAAATACAGGAAATGCATTTACCTTTGTGATTTTTTAGGAAGATTTGTAACATGAATGTTTTTCGTACCTGGAAAGCTAATTTTCCCAGTTTCGTCCTCTGAATATTTTGTAAGTAGACTTATTTGTAGGTATAACTAGATATAAAAAAATGGAGTTCCATCAAATGTATTCCTTCAAATCTCACACAGCGACCATTTGTGTGTGTGTGTGTGTGTGTGTGTGTGTGTGTGTGTGTGTGTGTGTGTGTGTGTGTGGTTCTTTTGGCTATTGTTACTGTAGTGTTAAAAGTGACAGACACAAAGGTCATGCTCTTTGACCCTGGCTTGTGCCCAGGTCGCAAGGTTAGTCATGAGGATACTTCAAAACACACACACACACACACACACACACACACACACACACACACACACACACACACACACACACACACACACACACGCCACCCTTGTTAATGGCTATTTTGTGTGGTCTATTTCTAGCATGTGCATATGGTATAAATAGGTTCACCTTTGCCCTCAAACATGGACCCCAAAAAGTAGTTCTCCCTCTCTCTCTTTTTCTCTCTCTCAATTTTAACCATAACAGGCCTCTTACCACTCATCAAAAATCAATTTTGCATCAACAAATCAGCAAAACCAAAACACCCACGAATGACCTTTTGACCCACATGTTTTCTTAGTGTGCGATTTTTAATGGTGACGTCACCGTATCTCGAAACACAAACTTTTTCCTTTTCTCCCTCTTTTTTTCAATGCACCTACATCTTTCCTCACAAAAATCCAATGAATATACCCAATAATAAATGGTAAACGGTCGATTGGTCGCCGATCTTTTGGTCGCCGGTCTTTTGGTCGCCCGGAAGGTCATTGATAATTACCATTTAAATCGTTGCTCAAATTCCCTAAAAACAAACTGCGAATGACTAGTCATACTTAATGCCCTAGTCATTATCAGGCTAAAGAAAAGCTCCAAATTTCCTGGACTTTTATTGTTTTTTGTTGGAGAACTTGTTCTTGACCCTGACGGACGTAGCTTCTTAAAGGGACAGCGCATGTACATACAAACTCTGATACACTCACACGTGGGCTCAGTGAAAGTGCTCATGGCCATTGTTGGCTTTTATTCATGCGTAGACCGTCTTGTTTTACCTTGTTTTGTTGCCGGTCTTTTGGTCGCCGGTCTTTTGGTCGCCCGTTGTCGCAGTCCGGGCGACCAAAAGACCACGACCAAAAGACCCGCGACCAAAAGACCCGCGACCAAAAGACCGGAGACCAATCGACCGCACACGATAACAAATACACTTAGATTCAATATTACTCAATCCCCGTTGCATGACCATAAAAAAATCAACCATCTTTAGCATACAAGAAACAATCCTGAAAGTCAACCAACCGTATCAGACATCATCTGGCGTCACTACCTGGATTTGTGACCACCAGTCGTCAAACCTTGAGCTACTAATTCAAATTAGCCGCCTATTAGTTCGCTACCTCAACACACACACACACACACACATCATCCCCTCACCTGCACACACGCAACACACACACACACACACACACACACACACACACACACACACACACACACGCACTTACACACAGGAGCCTGTAGGGAAACACATTTAGATGAAAGCAGTGGTTTTATCTCCTTCCCTCAGCAGGAAACTAGCAACTACTATTGCACAAATCAAACACACACACACAGTATAGTTGATGAGTTGTGTGGCAGATATATGGGCTGGAATGTGGAGAATATGGGAATAACCCGTAGCTTTTCCACCAAGAGGGGGTTGGGGGATATACCTTTAAAAGCAGGAAATGGGCAACCGGCTAGCGAGCAGAAATGGCGGCGGCACGAGCGCGGCGCGTCCGTTATTGGGGTGCCGTGACCATTGACGACTCGATGAACGTATGGCATTAACGAGGCATCAAATTAGCAGCGGGAAAATGATGTGTGGGAAATATTTGGATCACAATTGACTGTTGCTAATTCAAAACCAAAGCAACGTTAAAAAGTCATCATAACATTACAATGTGTAAGCGACAAGATAAGATGCTTAAATTTAGTTTTTTCAAATTTCAAAACTCTTTTTTTCTACATAAATTAAATCTCACCAAGACTCCATCTTCAGGAACTGCTGGATAATTAAAGTTTGAAGCCCCCCCCAAAGTCTCCAGGTTAAGAAAACCCAGCAGTATTAATAGAAATAAATGCCATTGCCAATTAGCTTTTTTTGTACTCATTGGCTAAAACGTCCACGCGGCCAAAATATACAACGTTAACGTGACGTTTGGTCAAAATACGAAGCATTTGGTGAACTTTTGTTCATTGAACTCATTTAGGTAGACCAGTGCAGACAGGATCTAAAAATCTGGGTGGGCTCTGTCTCCTCTAATCAAAATCATTGGCGGTGGTCACCTGATCCTCATAAAAATACATGTAAAAAACAGTTTATTAGCAACCCTTAAATGAACTAGGCATGTGTGTGTGTAAGTGTGCATGTGTGTGTGTGTGTGTACACTTGTGTATTTCAGTTACAGTGTCCCTGCGTCCAATCTGATTTATTTTAATTTTTTCTCAGTCATTAATTTCTTATGATGTAGTTGATTTGCTTTTAAAAAAAGGTTAGGAAAATTAAGTTTTAGGTTCAGTCCAATCATCATCCGCACGATTTAATTTTAAAACAAAATAAGTGTAAAAAGGGCACTGTGTGAGTACTGAATTAAGATAGTCAATTAATTTCCAATATTGGTTTTACTTAAGGTTCATCTGTTGTGGCTATTTCATCGCGCTAATGAATGGCTGTCCCGGGCTTGTGTGGGTTTTCTCCGGGTACTGCGCTTTCCTACCCACATCCCAAAAACATGCATGCTAGTCTAACTAGTTGAACACTCTAAAGCAGGGGTGTCAGACTCGGGTTGGTTCGCGGGCCGCTTTAAAGTCAACTTGATTTCACGTGGGCCGGACCATTTTAGATATAATATTTAGTTTTTATATTTTTATAAATGGATTAAAAGAACTGGATTAAAAGCCCTGAATATTCAGTTTTTTTTATAGATCTAAAACAATGTTTATTTTAGCTTTTTTAAATACATTTTTAGATTTTACAAAATGGTTTTTGAACTAAAAACACAGAAAAAATGGATTAAAAAATGACAATCATTAATTTAAAAGGGCGAAAATCCGGAAATGTAATATACATCTATACTCTTCATTTGAATTTGATCCTAAAACAGAAAGTCGGCACTCATCATTTACTTTTTCGGGCTGCACAAAATGATGCGGCGGGCCAGATTTCGCCCCCGGGCCGCCACTTTGACACACGTGCACTAAATTGTCTAACCCTAGCTATGATTGGTTGACTGTCTCCCCGTGCCCTGCCATTGGCTGACCACTGCCTGGCGACCATAGTTGGCTGGGATGGGCTCCAGCACCCTGGGCAAGCCTTGCGAGGATAAGCAGATCATAAAAAAATGAATGCTGTTTGCTTACACGTGTTGCTGCAGCTAATTACCAAAGGTGGCGCTACTTTCTTATATAATGCGCCTAAAAAAACACAGTTTTTGCGCAGGTGGACAAATCGCCATTCCAAGTGTCGTATATTTAATCGTAAAGATGCCTAAAACGCACCACAAATCCTTTGACCTCAGCATCTAAGCATGGAATAAAAACCGATAAAAGCATCCGAAACTGGAAGGAAAACATGCTCACGACATAAAAAAAAGAACAAGATAAACACTCTCCGTATCCTTGAGGAACTTACTCCGTGGCCCCTAATATGGGCCGATCATTGTAAATTTCCTCCTGTTGGGACAGCTAGTCTTTTTCAGCAAATTGGACATGTCCTTTTGAGATAATATTTAACTGGAAAAGGACGGCGGCGTTCTTCTTCCACATCTCCCAAAAGGAGCCCTTAGCCCAGCTTCCCGCTAATAGCGGCTGACATTAGGACCAGCTATTTCGGTCCCTTAAATGGCTCTTCAAACACTTTGTTGTCCAGTCACATTTTTGGGGCGACGTGAGGGTGACACACAGACAAACTGGCAGCACAATTACAATAATAACACCACAACTACTACCGCTCCTTTACGCTTGTAGTGTGTGTGTGTGCGGGTCTGCAGCTTTAAACTATTACCCAAAGTTGGGGTGGAGGGGGGGGGGATTTTTTTTCTCCTTAAGACCCTGACCTCAGTGGTGTTGCACGCACACACACACACACACACACACACTCACTCACACACACACACACATCCTGTGTTTAGCGACTGCAGTAAAGCAAAAACAGTCCATCTAGGACTTAAATTGTGACACTTCCTGGTTATTCCACTTTCATGGTTTGCTGAATATTTGAACATGCTTTATTTTCTGTTTTTAAGGGCTTAGGAGGTATTGAGCTAAATAGGTGCTAATGACAATAATAAATTAATCTATAATCCTTATAAAACGTGATTTATGGGTGTGAGTGGGTGTGTATGTTAAGATTATTTCGCTACGTTTGTCCAAATCGTGTGACGTAGAGAGTTGAATTTTTTTATGGTGGCCAGAAACGGTTGTCGGATCCTAATAGACGAGTGATTGAATTTCTTCACGTTTTCTAAGTTTGTAAATTCAATCTTTTATTTGTTAAACAACCATTTTTCAAAAGAGAACTTTTTGAAAATCAAAAGAGATTTTTTTTAATAGCGCAACAATTGTCTTTTGGTTCTAAACAAGCAGGTGGGACCAGTGAAGCCACGCCCACTGCTTCTGTAAGCATATTTTACATTAAATCCGGCAAACGTATGACTTTGTCGCTATTTTTGGTGATTTGTTTTAGAGTTATTTAGTTTGTGCCTGTTCTTTTGCTTTTTAAGGTTCCATATGGAATTTAGATGCATTACGTAGTTTCCGACACAGAATACCATATTTTCTCGCATATTGACCGCCTCCGCATATAAGACGGATCTTTAAAGATGCCTTAAAATCGTTGGATTTTACGTTTTCTCTTGTATAAATGAAATAAATGCCTGTATCGGCCGCATTGCCTTGCATTATGGCGTTACGTCTTTGCCAGTTTGCAGTTTCGTGCCTGTCAAGTCTAATTTGTGCGCATATAAGCCGTATTCTCGAATATAATGATTATACTGATAATATTTTTAAGTGACAAAAATGGCATATACACAAGAAAATACGCTACAGGACGCCATTTACATTTTGGGTGATGTTAAAAAATGATAGCCTTTCCACTTTTTTATGCACGTCACCACCACGGCATTCCCCCTCGAGTTATGCGTTGTGTCTAGCCGTTATTTTCTGTCTGCAGGCTACATGTTAATGATGAACGCTAACGAAGAGAAATGATCCCTTTAGCTTGAAGCGGTCTACGAGAGCAAGACAAAGCTGGAGACACTTGACATGGAGCTCGTCACTGTGTGTCAATGGCTCCTCAGTGACATTACGGCTCTTTGTCCACCCCGTAAGAGACCCAGTCGCTCATCGGCCAGGGTCTACGCACAATAGTCTGCAGTGTGCGGGTTGTGCGGGTTCCCTCGTATGTGTGTGTGTGGGTGGGTGGATAGCGTATGTGTGTCTGATGGTGGTCTGCCGATTCTTTCATGGCGCTAATGAGGTAAGCAACAACATGCCCCAAGCCATGCTGGAGACAGGACACGCACTCACAGTTCCAAAAGACACACACACCCCAACACACACACACATGCACACCCGCGCACACCCACACACAGTCACAGAAGCGAATCTAAAGATAGTCAGTACTTGAGTTGTCAAACTTCAGATGAATGAATGATAAGGTCAGCCCCGGGAGTCGACCCCGTCCGCTCAGACTGATGAACCAATGTTTACAGGGATTATTTACTGCTTGTCATTTTTATCATGTCGAGCATTATTTGCTGTAACTCATCAATAAATGAATTAGCGTATGGCATTTTAATGCTTATTGTTTATGGGGATGGTTACTTATCCTGAAAGTTGGTGACAGGTTTTTTGTTGCATTCGCATACAGTTGTACCTCTACTTATATTTATTTTTTAAATTAAACAACCCCCAAAACGCATCCTGTATCGTACCTATCCCAACACAGCCTGTACTTTATTTTGAAATTGACATGATAGAGTTGCTCTCCCCTCATTGGCCGGTTTTTCGTGTGCATTTAAAGCAACACGAATCCTTATTTTAAGTTTTGGACTCTAAACTGTATCGTACCTATCCCAATACATCCTGTACTGTATTTTGAAATTGACATGATAGAGTTGCTCTCCCCTCATTGGCCAGTTTTTCGTGTGCATTTAAAGCAACACGAATCCTTATTTTTAATTCTGGACCCTAAAAATGAGTTGTACGCTTATAATCCTGGGTTAATATTTTACAAGTCCACCCCCCCACTCACACACACATGGGATTGTGAGATCATTAGCATTTATTAGGAATGATGGGCTTGTCCAATGGCGCAAGGTCAGCCCATTAATTACATTGGACTTAAAATGAGACAGTAGAAGACACACAGGCCGAATACAGTAGGCCCATAGAGCGGAATTGAATAGACTAATGTGATTTTGATAATGACTGCACATCAAACATGTCAAATGACTCAACAGACCACCAAAGATGAGGGGGGCACGCAAGGGGTCTATGTCCGACTTGAAATCAACTTGAAAGGAAACGGGGGTTTTATGTCGCTACAGATGAAGGGAACTGTTTTTCACGTGTGGTTTAGATCGTCTTTTTGGGGTTTGGGGTTTGGGTTTTTTCAGTTCAAGACAGGACATTTCAAGAAATACAAAAAAGACATTAGATTACTTGCTGCAGTGGCAAGTAAATTCATACACAAAAATATTTCAACGAAAAGAAAATCGGATGCACTGGAGTATAAGTCGCACCCATTAAATTTGATAAATGACAATATATAAAAAGCACTAGAGCATAATCTAATGCATAATCCAGTGAGTGTAATTAATCTACACTAGTATTTACTTTTTTATGCCAAGCCACATATTTAAATCTCTTAATAAAAGTATTCCAGCATTTTCAAGTATCATTTAAGCCTTAATTGAAAAAAACAAGTCGTTTTAAGTCATATATTTTTTATTTTATGATTGAAGTATAATGTATCCTTGTTTTATCCATGTACATTGTAACCATTATATTTTTGTAACATTTTTTAATGTTCTTTTTCAAAAAGCTCCTATCTTTAAAAAAGGGTGTGCATAAAGTCTCTTTACCATTTCAAAAATGTATTAAAAACGTACATTTTCCCGTCTAGAGGATTATAATCTCTTAATATTTGTCACCGATGAATAAAAATATTTAAAAAAAAACAGAATTTGTAAATAACGTTTTGACAACACATCATTTCCCGAGTTTTTAGGACACGCCCACATTCATTTTTGGAATCACTGGCTTAAATAACGCAGAGCTTTTGGGGATTTTTTAGCTATCTTAAGTAACGTGTAAATATGAAGAGAAGCGGCATCCACAAAAAGGAAAAGGAACCAAAGTCATATTTGTAAAGGCTGAAGAACTACAGTAATAAATCAGAGTGTCAAGCTGTTTATTGAACAGACTGCCGCTGGAACAAGAATTATAAACAGCGCGTCTGGACCGCACATTAACCGCCAAGAAATAAATCAGCTCCAATCTCTTCTATTCCGTTCTTGCCTGTAAGTAGCCAATACACGGTGTTTGGATTTCCGCAAAACAATTTTGGCAGGAACAGACGGCGCATTATATTCCGTGTGGAAGTCCAAATAAAGCCACGGTCCACAACTAAGTGCTACGGACAACCGCGTGTCAATAAATATGTTATTAGCGGGTCGTTAAAGGAGGATCCGTGGCCGTGTTCACGTCTGTTGTTTGTTTTGTTGAAGTTTCATGACATTTTGGCGCATTTTGATGATGTAATTGTACACACGAGGCCCCGAACATGTACTTTTGTAATAGCTTATTGCTTTTTTTCCCACTTTTTACGGCCTCCAAAGTATTCAAACTGCTTCACAACATGGTTCAGTATCTTGGAAATGGTCTTGAGGGTGCCGGATCAAACAAACTCTTTTAGTTTGGGAGAATACTCTCTCTCTAAGATATGATGCCCCAATAATAGAGCGGATTAAACTAGTCAATCCTTCATTTTCTGAACTGCTTTTCCTTACAAGAGTCATGGGGGTGCTGGAGCCAATCCCAGCTAAGTATGGGTACACCCAGAATGGGTGACCAGCCAATCGCAGGGCACAAGGAGACAAAAGGACAACCAATCATAGCTAGGGTCAGGGAATTTAGTGTACAATTAGCTTAGCATGCACATTTTTGGGATGTAGGAGAAAAGCGTAGTACCCGGAGAAAACCCACGCAAGCCTGGGGACAACCATTCATGCTCAGACTTAGACACTTTACAGCAGGGGTGTCAGACTCGGGTTGGTTCGCGGGCCGCAATAACATCGATTTCATATGGGCCGGACCATTTTAGATATAATATTTAGATTATTTTTTTAAATAAATGGATTAAGAGAACTGGATTAAAAGCCCTGAATATTCCGTTTTTTATAGATCTAAAACAATGTTTATTTTAGCTTTTTAATATATTTTTAGAATTAACTAAAATATTTTAAAACTAAAAACACAGACAAAATGGATTAAAAAATGACAATTTTTGATTTAAAAGGGGGAAAATCAGGAAATGTAATATACATCTATACTCTTCATTTTAATTTGATCCTAAAACAAAAAGTCGGCACTCATGATTGACTTTCCCGCGTCACACGAAATGATGCGGCGGGCCAGATTTGGCCCCCGGGCCGCCACTTGGACACATGTGCTTTAGAGTGTTACTTGCTACTGTGACAATGAAATTTCCCGAATATGGGATGAATAAAGTTTTCTCATCTAATCTAACTCGCTAATTTAACTTGCAATACCAATTTCAACCACCACTAGCGCTAAATGCCACTTTGCATTTTCTCTATACAACTTTTTTTTACCTTTTAATCTGTTTTGCCGTTATTACCGAGTCCACCACCACAAATTTCTTGCTCTATTGCACCACCAATTTCCTCCACTTCCTATTTTTAACACCAAAAAGTCCAATTCCAGCCCCCGACATCTCGTCCGACTATTAACGAAGAAGTTAGCGCACATCACGTGACTCCTCCTTCCACCTTCCGAACTACCCCCCCCCCCCCCCAAAAAAACCAAGCCGCAATATCATTTAGCAAAGTTCATTTGATAAATATCCAACCCTCAGGTCAAACACACTCTCTCGTTTCCAAAATGTAAACACTCTTTTTAAGTTGAGCCACTGAAAGAGAAAGTTTGTTGATAGAGATAACTTGTAATCTCCACACGAGGGACAATTTGTCAGAGCCGTTGCATGTCTCAAAGTATGATTCACCTATTAGCTTTTCAAGATGCGGTTAACGGAATGACGCCGGCTTTGGCCTTCGGTGATGGGGCCGCTTTGAATATCTTTTGGTGGGGCCCAAAAATCTGTCTTGGCGCCTCCGTACGTACACACACCTCGCCGTGTAAGTGGCGAGCTCCGAGTTTATACTGTAAACGCTGCCATATGGACATCAGGAAACGTACAGATGACCTACTACAGCACACACACACACACACACAGATTGAGCGGTGTTAAGTGTTAAGGATGGATAGACGACTAAATTCTTTTGCCTCAAATGAAAAAAGAACGATGGCAAATCCAGATTTTGTGTTGTAGCTGGAATGTACGTTGTTTTTTTGTTGAAATATAGGCTTATGGAAGCTATAAACATAGTTTGGACTACTCCTTAATGATCTCATAATTGCCTACACACACACACACACGGCTGATGCGATCCATTAATCATGATGCCGTCCGTCCGGCTTTTTCCGTAACCGTGGCGGCTTACGACTAGAGGGATTTCTCCGCTTTCGATATTTCACGCTGGTAATGATGATGAATTGAATCCATTTGAGTTGCTGATGAAAAGTTTGGCGCTGGCCAATCGGGTATTCCGGCATTGGTTTTCTGAAAAGACGGAGCGAGGCGGACTTTTTCCACTTTGAATGTAAACGGCAAAACTGTGTTTTGACACTATGATCATACCGCACATGACTTACTTCTTAACGAGTTGGTCATCGGCCTGCAAGACGATACTAAAAACCATTGAAAGCGTTTATAAGCAAGCTCTGAAAGTATTGGTCAGAAAGCCCAAAAACACATGACCACTGTCAGATATTAAAAAAAACAAAAACGCATGAACTGGGACGATACTGTTAAATATGCAGATGCCACCTTAGTTTGCAAAATCTAGCTCCTCCTCCACTGCAAGATTTGCAACCAAAAAATTCCAACAGATGAACAAGGGCTGGCTCTAGAGGCGACTGTGTAATTCCCTTCAAAAAGAGTGCTAAATTAGCCTTCTCTCTTCATACTTGGAACTCAATAGCAATTAGCATACGTCAACTCCCCTCTCCAAACCTCTTGGCCAATCATCTTAGAGCATGATTGTTAGACCAACAAATTGCCATCACAATGCTGTCTAAAAAGTGCTACTTATGTGTGTGTATGTGGTCAGTGTTTACCTTCAACCTGCACAACTAAAGATGAAAATTAGCCCTCCGCTACAATTTTACATGTTTACATATATATGCTCGTTAACACGAATATGAACTCCATGTTTTTAACGTTAAAAAAATAATTCATCAGAATATAACAGTGTCATGTACGTTTTTACTTTTGCAGATCACTAGTAACAATAAAATAATAGGTTACATTCTCATACCTGTCAACCTCGGCTAATTACTCCCCTTATTAATGATTGCAATTCCTTTTATTAAGCGATGATAAACTTTACAAATGCAACGGGGACATATTTACTCAAACAGGGCGCACTTAAAAGTCCAAAATTTTCCCCCGAAGTGGACGGGGTGCCTAATCAGTCGGTGCGCCTTGTATATGGACTAAAATCAAGATTCTGTATATTTAGCTGTATGACGCTGACAGCTTGACTGTCTTGGTACATTGCTTGCTGACATGCTATATTTATATAGTGAAAATGTTAATGGCATGACAACATTAGCAATCGACGATGACGTTTTCGTCTGCTAACATCCGGATTAGAGCCTAAATGGGCAAAACAACATCGGTTTTATGAAAAACGTACTTCAAAAAAATCCCGTACAAAAGTTGTTATACGGCCTTCACAATTAAACGTATAAAATACGGGAAAAACGTACAAGTTGCCAGGTATGGCGATAACAGCCAGAGTAGTCTGTTACGCGTCATGATGTTAATACCAAATATTTGCTTTGTTATATCACATTATTATGAGCTTGCTACTGCGGAGGCCACGTACTGTTGCGTAACGCTAATTCGCGTTGATAAATAGTTACGCATTTCCTCATTTGTAGCTACAATTTGGCTTTACGGAGGATACCGGAATTGAATCCAGACACCAGTGGACTTTACCGGGCCGAAACTTCCGTTGCGGCGGAATGTACCTGTACGTCATCCCGCCGCCCGTACACACACGTACTCGCGTACGTATGTACGTACGTACGTACGTACACACCCGGGGAAAAGCTAACTTTGGCTGGCTTTTGCTCCCGCGTACGCACATCGAGGGACTCCGGCGGGGTTTATTTATACAGAGAAAGAATGGCGGAGATCAGAGGACAGGGCGGGCATATGGGGGAGATCATCTACGTCAAAGAAAGGGGGGAGACAGAGGGGGAGAGAAAGAGAGAGAGCGAGAGAGCGAGAGATCAGGAGTCTGACCGACTGACCTACAGTCTAATTATATATCATTATCAGGAGACACAAACTGATGTAAATTACTGCAATGGGCTCCCATTCACATAGATGGATTACACAGAGCAGGCTGACATGCACGTAAACACACACTTGCACACACACACACACACACACACACACACACACACACACACACACACTCGCCGCCACTCCCCATTCAACACTTGAACAAATATAAATCATTGGCCTTCCTCGCAAAGAATTCCGACTCCTCTTTTTTTGGCATAAGCATGTTTGCATGATACGGGGAGGATTAATACCGTCACTCAAAAAACACGTAAAGTTATCATCAACAGATAGCAACTGAAAAATAGCCATTTTTTTAACACGGCCTTACCGTAATGCCATTTTTTTTTTCATGTAAATCTCACCTATCATCATTTTAGTGTTGACTAATAGTTAAGAATTCAACTAAAAAACAGCACAACTGGTCCATCTTGTTCTAGCAGAAGCTAAAATATGTATTTTAAATTCAACAGGGCTGTACATAATTTCATTCCAAATCATAAAATGACACTGAAATTGAATTTGCTTTTTGAAATTTAAATGGTTTTATGACAAAGCCCCTGATTTATTTTAGTATGGATTTTGGTTTACATAATTAAGATTTAACTGTACAAAGTCGATGTTTTCTTTATTTTGTGTAGTTTGTATTGCGAAGACAGTAAATTAAAATGAAAAAAAAATGCATTTATGGCTGAGAGGTGAAATAAATTCTAGAGATTGGGTGTCAACTATATGACACAAATATTGACCAAACTATTTTTTTGTCTAATTAAGAGGACACAAATATTTAAATTGAGTCTCAAGGCAGAGCATTGAAATTAATTGTATTCATTTTAATACGTTTTATGACAAAAACGGGATTGCAGGATTAGTATAAGGTTACAAGGCCTCGTGATTGGACAGTTATTTTGAAAATGTGGAAATATAAATTGGAAAAAAACTCATTTATAAAACAATTTATTTTATATGTGCCATTACGTTTGCATGCCATTTTGTATTGATAATTTATGTGTTTAATGGACAGATTCCCACATGCATAAAAATATACAAATGCAAAAGGTTCTTTGAAATTCTCCTAAAAACACTTCTTCATTTTAGTCCCTTTTTACCTTCATGTTTTATGTATAAGAATCTTTTTATACCTATTTATTCTGTCTACACATTATGAGGAAGCTTTAGTACTTGTATAATGACAGTAAAAATCCTTAGCTAAAAGCAAATTTCTTTTTGTATCATAAAAATGTTGATTTTAATGAGGTCCTATAATACTGAAAATATGTGTTTTGCTATGAAACGAGAAGAACTGATGATCCACAACCGAACCAAATCCCACCACTAACCATATTTACATACAAAAAATGTATATTTGCTAAAAACACACGCAATTTGATCTTCCCTCGCCATTTTTATGACCAGAATTCCAAGTAAAAATGCACTTTTGCATTGAAATAATCTATAATAAACACTTTCCACAAGACCTCGCCGACAATCCGACCACATGACGCCTGTAAAAATTATGTACAAATTCCAACGCCGAGAACATCGTATTTAGTGACTGACGAGCGACCCAGCAGAATTACAGAATTACACGTCCACGTGCACGCGCGCGCGTGCGTGCCAGAGGACCTACTTAGCAGGCCCATTGACATTAAAGAGAAGTAAACAGACCTTGCAGTTGTTGCTTGGCCATTGGTCTACACTACAGAGTCCTGAAAAACATGTCTCCTCCCACCCCTAAACCAGTGACGTCACCATCGTCTCTCTCTCTCTCTTTCTCACTCTCTCTATCTCTCCCCCTTTTTGCTCTCACCCCTTTTCTCCCAGTAAACTCAAGCCAGTAGCGTTGAGCCGGTTGCCGGCAGAGACCGAGAACCGAGACGGACCCCCGACGGTGCGATGAAGTGGAAAAACAAACGAAAAAACTAAAAAAAGAAGAAGAAGAGGAGCGCGTCCTCGTCTTGGGATTCGATTATTTGGATTCCGAGACCATGTCGTCCAAACGGGAATCCTGAGAAAGACGATTGGAGGTCTGGCGAGACCGAGCGCCTCTCACGCTTTGGGCCCGGCGTCCGCCGCTTTTCGATCGGCGATGCGGAGATCATTCAACCGTCAGATTATCGATCTCGGACAATCGTGAAGCGGCGATCGAGCGACCTGCTGCGCGCTCCTGAGAGCCCGGGCGCGTGCCCGTGCGCCTCCAGCCGTCACCATGAGTCTGGTATCGAGCTTTCCTCACCATCCGGTCGTCCCCCACCACCATCGCCACCACCCCCACCATCACCACCACCACGACGGGCCCCACTACTCACTGCACGCGGCCGCGACCGGCCGCTGTCACGAGGAAAGCGGGGGCGCGCCCCCTTATTTCACCAGCTGGCTCATCAGCCACGCGGACATGTCGCCCACCGAGTACGGCCTAGCACCGGGCTACAGTCCCGATTACCATGGCAACGGGAGTCCCGGGAACGTGGGGTCCCTGGACCCCCCTCCGCACCACCATCATCATCACCCCCACTTCGGACCGGGTGCGCTCGTTCCCGGCGGCGGCGGTGGAGCGATCTCCGTCAACGGAGCTCAGGTTGGGGGTCTACACCACGCGCAACACCCGCAACACCCTGCGCACCCGGCGCACGCGCATCACCCCCGGACGGTGAAGCGAAGACCGACGGCCAATCGCAAGGAGAGGCGGCGGACGCAGAGCATCAACTCGGCGTTCGCCGAACTCCGCGAGTGTATCCCCAACGTGCCGGCCGACACCAAGCTGTCCAAGATCAAGACTTTGCGGCTGGCCACCAGCTACATCTCCTACCTGATGGACATCCTGGACAAGGACGGCCAGCACGGAGACACGCAGGCCTTCAAGGCCGAGTTGAAGAAGTCCGAGGTTCGGGAGGAGCGGAGGAAGAAGGACGCGGTAAGACCAAGCGACACCATTAAAAAAAGGAAAATACATAACCTAAAGACCGTGCAGGCCTGGCCTAGAATATTTCCACTTTCACCTAAAATAATAAAAAATCTCCCGCAATCCCTCCATCCTAAAAAACGCCCAAACCGAACTATACACACACACAGCAATAATATGACATGATAATAAAAACGTCTCGTAAATTATTGGAAAAAAATGTGTGGAAGTAATACTAAACCTTCCAAACTATTGTATAAAGTCAGCAAAAAAGACTACAATATTCTGTTGACTTAAACAAGACGTTTCCTATAATCATTTATAGCAATTCACGTATATACACTGTATATGTAATATCCATAAATTGGGGTTGAGTCTATATAAATCGTTTTAATTTAATTGAATTGAATCTTTTTTATTGTCATGATACAAGTGTAATGATATTTAAAGCTGCACAAAGCGACAAATAAATCATCAAGAAATAATCAATTTTGACTTATTTATACGTGGATTTTATGGCAAAGCTTTAAATCTCATTGTGCTTGCATAATGACATTTAATTCAATTAAACACATCTGATTTTAGAGCTAAAAAAATTGAGGGCCTATATTTATATTAGTATCAAGTTTATGTACACACACACACACACACACACACACATCACCGACACACAAAAATATCCATATTGTGCCTTTTTGTGCACGCTGCAGCACGTTTATAATTCTTAAACGTAATCAGTAAATAGTCTTTAGCTATAGAAATACGGCACAACAACTACATATAAAAATAAGTATTTTTTCTACAGGAGAAAAACCGAAATTGGAATATTGTCAGCGAAAAAATCGGAATAAAACGAGATTAAAATCGATCTGTTACGATTAAAATCGAAATGTGGCGAATATTAAATGAGGGATTGCGTTATTGCAAGATTCAAATCGTTATATTAGGAGATTAAAGTCATTTTGTATCTTATTTTGATGTCACGTGAACCGGAAGTCGTTTGCTTCTACGGGTTTCATTATTGTTGACGTTGAGCGAGCGTGACGTACAAAACTACTCTTTATGTAATATTGGGATATTCAAGTCATAGTTTGAGTAAAAAAGGGCGTAATGTTAAAAGATTTGAGTCGTTTTGGTTGTTTTTTTTTAGGTTACGTGAAACGGAAGTGTTTTGGTTTGAAGGGCTTCAACTGTTGGCGACGTAAAGTCTGTCATCACAACATTGCTTTTCGCGTAAAATATTATCATATTTAAGTAATATTTGGAAGCAAAATGCTTAAAATTATAATGTTGGAAAACGTTACATGACTTATTTCTACATCAAGTTGTTCGGGGTCCAAATACGTCATCTTTAGGGGACATTAGCTCGGTGTGAAAAATATGATTTTTAGAACCATTTTGGGGACTTTATTGATAAAATATTTACGATTGCGACTTGATATTGTTAACATAGTTTTAAATGAGAAGATTTTTAGATGGTGGTGTGTTTTGATATTAGTTTTCAGTGCAAAACGTGTCTCACACACTCTCACACACACACACACACAACACTTCTACTTTCTTTCGTTCCACGAGTGCATCATAACACGCCGTTTATGAAAAATAAATATCATAAGTGACATTGTAAATGAGGCATCGGCGTTATGGCAGTACTCGAATGTTAATTTTGTTTCTTAAAGGTGAGGAAAGACGACAGAAAAATGCACACTAAACAACGAACACAACGACAAACGTCATTAATTGACGATTTACTCGACGCTGTGCAATTAATAAGTTTCATTTAAGTCAGGAAAAAAAGTCAAAATTTGGACTCACCGATAGAAGGACGTTGCAGAATGTTCCTTTTAAATTCCACGAGATATTTGTATTTTGTAGAGCTGCTGCTCTGCAGGCAAATGCGTTGTTTTCGTGACATAATCATGTCAAAATGATTCCTGGTGTGGAGGGTAAACAAAAAAAATACGTCACAAGTTGACTCGAATGAACAAGCAAATGCTAGTATTAGAAAGTAGTATTTCTTGGGTGAAATTAGAAAATTAAATTAAAATTAAATAAATAGCACGTCACTTTTGCTTGCGTCTTAAATTGACATGCGTGAGAAGATAAAAAAAAAATACATGGCAGAACTTTAGATTTGCATTTTTTACGTGGATTTGAGTAAAAAGCAACAATTTCCCAACTCTTAAATTTAAGCAAAATGACACTTTGAACCAGAAAGGACGTGCTTACAGAATCTAGAGAATTATGAGTGTCATAACTAACGATGTAATATTAAAAAGAAACCTTTTTAAATGGGCTTGAATTTGTTTTGAAATCATTGTTGCAAACCTCTTTTTTATGATAACAATAAATGCTTCAATGTCTGCCTGTATTTTCAAATTATTAGGGAATATAAAAGTTAATTTAATGAAATGCTGCTGCTTAAAAAATGAATTTGCATATGCATATGACGTCGGCCAGAAATAGTTTTTTCCATAGAAAAAAATGGGGAAATGCAAGTTCATTTTGGGGTCATCTTTTTTGTGGTATTATATATTTCATAAAATTAACAAACAGAAAAAAAATTGGATCCTCTCGTCATTATTTATGATGAAGTTTACTGATAAAGTTGTATAATTGATAAACTGATGAATAGGTTAGATAGAAGATAAGGAAAAATATTGATATTGGATGTTTCTATACAGGCTTTGAATTAGGGCAGCTAAATTAATTTCCTTTTTGGTGGTTAATATAGCATTTGACTATTTAGGCAAGCAAAACATAGACAGGGAAAGCAGTGAAAAAAAGAAAAAGAAAAAAACAGACTCCAGCTTTGTTTTCTGCTTAAATATATATGTGTCAAAGAGGATTGATGTGTCAAAGATGACCCCCAAAAAAACCTTACAAACACCGTACGAGTCGTACGGTGTTTGTAAGGTTTTTTGGGGGTTTGTAAGGGGAATCATAATCATTTATAAGGGCAGTTATCGGCAGAGGTTGACAGGTATGCATTTCCACTCACCTTGCGTGTAAGTGACACTTACATTTTTGCCTCCAATCCAAAACTGGATCTCAAAAACCATCATTTGGATTGGAATTTCAGCTCATTTTCAATGCCGCTCTCCCGCAGGTGGACCCCCCCAAGATGGCGTCGACGTCCTCGTGCTTGTCGTCGTCCTCGTCCTCGCTGGGGGACAAAAAGACCAAAGGGCGGACGGGGTGGCCCCAGCACGTCTGGGCTCTGGAACTCAAACAGTAGACTCCATCCCTCAGGTGGACCCCGTTAAAAATATGGGGTTGCCAAACCCCCCTACCAAGGAAGGGACCCGGTTAAAAACCCTTGATCGGCGAGGCACACTTTCCTGCTGTTTGCTATCTGTATATTTTTGGACATCCCAAACTAGCTAGCATCCTTCTTAGCTCGACGGTCAGCCCCCACGAGAAACGGAAGCCCCCCCCCCCCACCACTTTGAAGGTGAACTCTTATTTAACTCGATCTAATGTGCAATTGCAACCGGGCCGTTCGGACACGCCGGACTCGGATTGGTGGTCGTTTATACGCCGCCGGGTGTTTGCGAAGTGGTCTCGTTCGTCTACCTGCGATGATTCTCTTGTCTTTTTTTTTTTGGTTCTGGTTCTCATGGAACGGGTGGTGTGGAAATGTTGTGACATCACTGTGATGACAAAAAAGTGGCCGTGTTGTGGAAAAAACAAAACAAAAAAAAAGTAAAAAAATAAATGTGGTGGCGGTTGATGTACTGCTAAATATAGGCTGTAATCTGTGTTATGAAATTGAATAAACCGCCACATGACGACATTGGGAAGTGATGCAAAGTGACTATTAAAAGCAATATTTATACATATATGCTATTTTAAACAATAGTTATTTTAAAAAAAATAACACCCTTATCAAATACAATAATTCAGATATTTGACATTTATTGAGGAGACAATACATATTAATGAACATATACATGTAAGATTAGATTCCCATCTTTAGTAAATATGAATATATTACAGTCATGTTTTGGTGCTCGAGGTCTACTGGAATAGAATTTTTTGCAACCTTATTTAGAAAAAAAATATATAGTACCTTGAGATATTAGATTAATGTGTTCTGGAACCGAGCTCGTGTGTCAATTCACTCGTATCTCAAATCCATTTTCCCCAAATAAAATAACTAAATAGAAATTAATCCATTCCCACCCTCTGAATAAAACACCAAAAAAGGATATTAGAATAAAAAAATATTTTTTTAAATTGTTCTAAATCACTCAGCTATGCTCAAGTAACAAATAGCTATAAAGTGGTTATGATCTGGAATAAAATGTATCATTATTATGGCTAACACTGCATGGAGTTCTTACCTTCAAGACAGAAGTTAGCGGCTAACATCGCTATGTGCGGAGAGAGACAAAATTTAACAAATTTTAAATTCAACTTAAAATGATAAAGTGTGCTCGCAATTTTCCTGCTATCTCAAATTTCTTGTATGTTGGGACGCTCGTATGTCAAGGTATTACTGTAGTATAAATAGAAGGAAAATGTTGCCAGGTTTCAGTGGTACTGTTGCATCGATCACTGAGAAGATTGCGGATCCATTTTTCAATCTCGTCAGTGATTGGATGCCACGAGAACGCCACTAAACGACTTCCCGACTTGAGATAAATCTGGAAGCTGACGAAGATTTATTTTACAGCCCAGGATCAAATAAAGAGCTTTACGAAGTGAGCGGATCCCCCTCGCACCACCAGGGAGGCTCACCGTGATGGACTCTGAAGGTCTGCCGTCGTCGTAGCAGCGTGTGTGATTGGTTTCTCACCTTGCATTCATTTTTACAGGCGCATCTGGATTGGCTGGGATGTCCTCTCAATGGTGGGGATCTTCTGTGATAGACACGACGACAGGACGGTCAGAAGAACGGCTCCGTAATTGGAGGTGCGCTTTGGTCAGATGATGCAAAGACGTGGTCGTGGACCGGCGCCCCGAGGACAACTCCTTGATGGTGGCGTCGTCTTGGTATCTGATGGAACTGTCAAATCGGGCCTCTGGTAAGAAGCTCTTATCTGGCAACCCAATTGGTATGTTGATGGAGTCAGACAAGGAATGGGGGAAAGTCGCCAGAAGGACTGACGTCGTGGCCCACAGGAGAGAACTGGCGGCAGACGCTCTTGACCTTTAAATGACCACCTTTGGGCGCTTTGTATTTGTTAAAGAGTGTCCATAATTTTAGCTGTATGATGTTGAAAAGGGTCCATCTTTTTTAGGGTGCTAACTAATTTAGGTTTTGGGGTATGAGGATGAAATTAATGTGATTTGGTTAAAGGAAATTGATTTTCTAGAGTTGCAAGCTTTGATCAGAAATGGGATTTTCTTGAGTAGCTAGTTTTGGTTAAAAAATGAGATTTTCTTGAGTTCGTAACTTTGGTTAAAAAATTGATTTTGTTGTATTGCTAGCTTAGGTAGAAAATAATTGAATTTCTTGAGTTGCCAGATTTGGTTAAAAAATGGATTTTCTTGAGTTGCTAGCTTTGGTTGAAAAAAAATTTATTTTCTTGTATTGCTAGCTTTGGTTAAAAATTGCATTTTCTTCAGTTGCTGGCTTTGGTTAAAAATTGATTTTCTTGTTGCTAGCTTCTGTTAAAAAATGATTTTTTTTAGTTGCTAGCTTTGGTTAAAAATTGAATTTTCTTCAGTTGCTAGCTTTGGTTAAAAAATGAGATTTTTTTGAGTTGCTAGCTTTGGTTAAAAAATGAGATTTTTTTGAGTTGCTAGCTTTGGTTAAAAAATGAGATTTTCTTGAGTTCATAACTGGTTATAAAAAGATTTAGTTGTATTGCTAGCTTTGGTAGAAAATAATTGAATTTCTTGAGTTGCTAGCTTTGGTTAAAAATTGATTTTTTTAGATGCAAGCTTTGGTTAAAAATTGAAATTTCTTTAATTGCTGGCTTTTCTTAAAAAATGATTTTCTTGTTGCTAGCTTCTGTTAAAAAATAGATTTTTTTGTTGTTGCTAGCTTTGGTTAAAAATTGATTTTTTTAGATGCTAGCTTTGGTTAAAAATTGCATTTTCTTCAGCTGGTGGCTTTGGTTAAAAATTGGTTTTCTTGTTGCTAGCTTGTGTTAAAAAAATGATTTTTTTTCAGTTGCTAGCTTTGGTTAAAAATGTGATTTTCTTGAGTAGCTAGCTTTGGTTAAAAAAAAAGGATTTTCTTGGCTTGCTAGCTTTGGTTAAGGTTGGGATTTTCTATAACCTGGAAAGGGAAACATTTTAAAACGGGTCTTAAAATGAACACATTGTTAGGACAGATTGCGTAGTATGTAGTTCTTAGCCTCTAAAACATTCAAAGAAGTGAGAATATGCCCGACCGAGTCTGGAAATGTGAGCGACAAAAGCAACCAACCCCAAGGCGACCGACCGAGCGAACGAACGAGGCCTGGCCCACGCGCGTGTATATTGCGGCTGTGATCAAGGCTATTGCCGTCTGGACGGAAATGATGCCAATAAATAACCAGTCCGATGTGCTTCGTGACGGCCGATGAGACGGCTAACCGTTTCCAGACGCTAACGATCAAAGATGATCACGAAACAAAGAGATTTTCACTGCAATTTTTTTTTTCAAAAATAGGAAGCCAACTTGTATTTGTAAACGATGACGTCGATGCTACGCGTAGACTGTTCGTATCCAAGTTGAAATCTTTGGATTTTGCTGACCAAGTGTGAGTTCTTCACATCACACCCACATTTTTTTTTGCTCAAATCCCTTGTTCTGTCTGCACGTGCACACGACCGCGAATGGTGTTAGACGTCTTAAAAGCGGGACAGGATTTCTTCTTGCAACAATACCAAAACATCTGGGAGTCATTACAATGTGTGCAACCCCCGCCCCCCCCCCCCCCCTCCCCCGCCTCATGCAGTGCCCTTTTATTCCTATGGGGGCGCCATTCCACCCCGTTTGCTTTCAATATTTACAGTTAGAATGGATTGGATAACTTTATTCATCCCGTATTTGGGAAATTTCATTGTGGCAGTAGCAAGAGGGTGATTAGACAGAACAACAAAGCAAAAGCACAAAGTACAAAGCAAATCAAAGTAAATGGGATCACCAAATCAAATCATTAAGACAGAAAAGCAGCAAAAACACAAAACGAGCAAGAGTGGACGGAGTTACCGCCACCGGCTGCCACTTGAACGGCACCATCTTGGTTGCGGTAGCTAAAACGGATACAGACTCAAAAAGACGTTAAAATACGTCTTAAATGCAGTAATACCATAACACACAGGTGTCGAAGTGGCAGCCCGGGGGCCAAATCTGTCCCGCTGCATCATTTTGTGTGGCCCGGGAAAGTCAATCATGAGTGCCGACTTTCTGTTTTGGGATCAAATTAAAATGATTGATATAGATGTATATTATATTTCCTGATTTTCCCCCTTTTAAATCAATAGTTGCAATTTTTTAATCATTTTTTTCTGTGTTTTTAGGTCAAAAATCATCTTGCAAAATCTAAAAATATATAAAAAGATTTTCTGTTTTCCACTTTAATATGGAACATAATAAAAAATGGTTTCCTTTTGAAATGAAAACCAATTATTAAATAAATGCTTTTCTCTTAGTAAGCAAAAAAGATCAAATAATCTATTAGCGATTTTAAAAGGGGGAAAATCAGGAAATTGAATATACATCTATACTCTTCATTTTAGTTTGATCCTAAAACAGAAAGTCGGCACTCATCATTGACTTTCCCGGGCCACACAAAATGATGCGGAGGGCCAGATTTGGCCCCCGGGCCGCCACTTTAACACATGTGGCATATGTAATATGCTAAACTTTTGGTTTTGCGCCTTTTTGACAGCACGCTTGCAATAAGAACGTCGGCGACCCACCCCGAACGGACCTTCCACCAACCAGCCTTCCCCTTCTCCATTTTTGGAGTCTCCCGTGAAGCCACGGCGCACGTTTTTTGGGATGCGGCTCAAAAGCGGAGAACACGTTTTACCGGGTAAGACGAGAACGTACGAGCCTTGACCCCTGAACTGCGAGCCGGATGCGCCCAGCCTTGTCCCGCTGTGCCACTCGTTATCAGATAAAAGTCTGCTGGCAGTAAACAGACTTTCCCTGGGCCTCCCGCGTGCACCAAAATGAACGATTTCTTCCTCCGCGTCCAACAACCCTCGCCAACGGTAAAAATTTAAATCTCATGACACTTGTATAATGACAATAAAAGCATTGAATTCAATTGCCATCCGAGCTACGGCCGCCAAACGCTGCATTTGAGTCCGCCTGGGCTTTTACCCAAGGCTCAGGAGCCACATGTGGCTCTTTTGATGGGCGCCTGTGGCTCTCCGCTAACCTGCGAGCTAAAATATAGATGCCGCTAAAGAAAAGGGTGTCCAAATTTGCATATTGGTACCCACTTTCTCTCCTGAAGCTTATTTTCTATTTTCTAAGGTCACCTACAGTACCTAACAATGTCGCGCCAACATTTTATTGGTCCCAAAATACAATCCCACTTAGGAAAAAGCAATCATAAAATCACAGATGTTCTCTCGTTTGTTTCTAGAGGGAGGTGGCTGGAAAGGAGGGAACGAGGGGAGGGGCTTATGTTCATTCATTCATTCATTCATTTTCTCTTCCGCTTCTGTACACCAGGGTCACGCAATTTCAAAATGGATAAATATTTTTAAAAAATTAAAAAATTATATCGTTCTTGTGATGGCACCGAGTGAACCGAACAAGTAGAAACAGTGCCCTCGTCTGGTGAGGAAAGGTACAATATTCCATGATACATGCATAAAAGTCATTTTTCACGTCATAAACTGCGAGGAAAATGGCTCAATTCAAATATGTTAATGCTATTAACACCATCCCTTCCTCTGAAATATATATTTTTTGTTTACTGCAGGTTTGGGGAAGCTACGGCTCGGGAGCCACATGTGGCTCTGTGGATGGGTGCATATGGCTCTCCGCTAATAAATTATATATATATATATATATATATATATATATATATATATATATATATATATATATATATATATATATATATATATAAATAATTAGAACTTTCTGCATGCATGCTCTCGTTGAGCAAACACGAAAAAAATGTTGTTAAAAGAATTTAGATTTTTTGGGGGGGTGACATGACTTAAAAATGCAGACAAATTCCTATATTTTGGTCATTTTGGTCTTTACCACTTTTGACCAGGCTTGTAAAAACAGTCCCCCATACTAACCCCCCTTCCAGAACACACACACATACAAACCTAGAATTCTGCAAATCCCGAGACCACCCGGGCCCACCCAGACCACCGGGTTGTCCAGTTCGCGGGTACGTGTTTTTGATCAGCAGGTCTGGGAACACACACATAAAAGCTGGTAAAAGGTGGGCAAATACACACACATGCAAAGCTATAATTCTGTCACACACACAGAGACTCACAGTAACACACATGGCTACTAATGGAGTCCTGGTTTTTATGGCTAGCCCCCCCTCTTATGACTGACTTGAGTCCGAAGAGGGGTGTGTGTGGGTATGTGTGTGTGTGTGGCTACAGGAGAGTTTATCCAACACCATTTGTGAGCTGTGTTTGACATGTGTACTAGTAAACTGACCTATGGGGGGCACACACAGTAGGGGGTAATCTGATTGGACAGGGATTCATTTGGGGGACACCAGCAATGAGTCTAGGACTAATAAATTAAAATCTTGCATAAATATCATATCCTGAAAAGGTATTTAGCAAAAATAACTGTTCAAGTGTGTTGTAATTGAAAGTTTGGGGCATCAAGAGGGAAAGTGGGAAGGGATTAGAGAATTTTAAGATGTTTGCTCTTTGTCACCCTCTAGTGGATGTAGTAGAGTTAGCAGTTAGTGGAAGTAGGGCAAATACTTTGGGTCACAAGTACTATAAGTAATTAAATAAAATACAAAAATCAAATATAAAACATATAATCCTCCCCCCTCACCGCCTCCCTCAAGCTGCTCTTTGCTCTTCCTCTAGAAAACTCGAACCCGCGCACCCAATCGCAGGGCGCCGTGAAACAAACCACCACTTCCGCTCACCATCGCACACCGCCACCGAGCGGGAATCAAACCCGAAGCCGGGCATAAGAACCACGGGGCCATAACATGGCTACGCTATATCATATTTGCAAATAGAATCACCAAGTGTTAAATAATAACGGGCAAAGTATGGATCCCTGTGGAACGCCACGAGTCACATTACAATACCAATACGATCACTTTCGAAAAACATGAATCAACGCCATTTTTGCGACTGCGAATAAATCATTTTCCAAAACAAACGGAACATTGCCAATTCAAACGAATCGTCACACGCAATTTTTCAATTAAAAAAATGAAGCAACAAAGCATAGCATATCACACATTTTTAGTGCATTAATTCAATGACAGATGCCATTTCCAAACTGTCCAGAACCTCATTTTTGATGGACACCCATCTTTAACGAACCCGTCTCGTGAACAATTTGATACCAATCGCAACACATTAAAAACCCATACATGTTTTATTGTTTTTTTCTTCAAAAAAGGCCATTTTACAGAGCGCGCAATGTTCTAAAACAGGGGTAGGGAACCTATGGCTCGGGAGCCACATGTGGCTCTTTTGATGAGTGCATCTGGCTCTTCGCTAACCTGTGAGCTAAAATATGGAAATCGCTGGTGACAGAACTGAGATATTACATTTAGAACTGCTTTAATCTTCTTCTTTTTTTGCTTTAATCTTCATTTTTTTTGCAGTCGACTCTTCTGGAATGCATCCTCTCATTGATTAGCAACAGCATAAGAATCTTTTAAAAAATATTCTTTTTTTTCCACTTTAAAAGTGGTGAAATTACAAAAAAAATTGAAAAGGCACTTGTTTACACGTATGTATTTTGACTTTTAAATTGGTAGTGTGGCTCACAAGGAATAACATTGGAAAATATGAATTGTTTGTGGCTCTCTTCGTCAAAAAGCTTCCCGACCCCTGGCATAAAAGCTCCTCAGATTGGATGCGAGGAGCCCAAAAGAGGACTTCCCTGATCCTCCATCATCTGCAGGAAGGAAAAAAAAACACATGCATGTGCACACGCATCCTCCCTCCCACCCGCACACACACACACACGCACACACACGCGCACACACACTCACGCACGCACACACAAACACGCGAGCACGCCGTCCAGAGCGCTAGCAAGGAGCTTGAGAGCATTTCCCCCGATATTGAGACAAAAAGGACTGTAAGCGGCAACAATGGAAGAAAACATGGATGAATCGCAAAGCCAGAAAGGTAGGACGCCAAAATGGACGCACCATTGCGAGCATCTCCATCATTTCATTGTTCTCCTCATCCCTTCCTCCGAGCGGCTTGACGTTTTACGGCCACAAGCCGCATCTACGTCCAGCATCCCCCCCCCGACCCCCACCAAAAAACAGCTATACTTTCATTTTTTTTCTCTATGTGCGAGTTTGATGAGTTTTCTTGGCGATGGGCAATCAGGGGATGAAAATACCGCAGAACATACGGCCATATTTTGCCGTTGGTCTTGTGTTGAATGGATAATGAAGCGGGTTGCGAATGTGATGAAATGGCAGAGTCTGGAGGGAGGATGTTGTTGGGCTTGGGAACAGAAGATGGATGAAGATGGATGGATGGATGAAGATGGTGGTTATGTAAAATAATAATAAAAAAGCCTTCAAAGAAAGTAGGGCAGTGATTGACGGCTCTTATGGGATTTTCTTTGTTAGGCGCTATTGTTGCCGCTTCACGCTGGTCTGAGCGCCTTTTTGCTCTCTCCCGCCGTCTCCCATTTTCCGTCTCCCGTGTCTTTCCTCCATTTTCTACATCAATCCCCCCCTTGACTGGTTTTTATCAGCATATGGAGTGTTTTTTTTTATTTTTTGGTTTTTGGTCCATCTCTCTGATTTGACTGTTTTCATGTTAGCATCCATTTTGTTTTCTTATTTGCTTTCTTTTTGATGGCGGGGATTATGGAGGTCTTCATCTCATCCTTCCCCTCTGAGGGGATCCGTTCTTGTTTTCCAGGAGGGGCGCACTATTTCATCTTTTTTTATGGCGTATTTGTTTTGTTGTCGTCCGTCAAAATGGGCGTGTCCCTTTTCTCCCTTGCATGGCCATCTTGAAAAATAAGCCTGAAACTGATGACTAAAGATTCAAATATCTTTTTGCTTTTAAATGCTATCATTGGAATGGCATTTAACATTAAATTCATGTCAAAACAGTTGTTGCTTTCATGGATTTCTTGATGTTTTTAAGAGAGTTGTTTTCATTTTATTGATCATTTGTTGATCTCACTTTTAGTTTAGCCAATCAGACCTGTTCTTGGTGTTGTTGTTTTTGTCAAAATAAGACCACAATTCAATGCTTAATAATTCTCTGGCTTGGTTTACATGTACATACATACACATATATACATACATATACATATATATACATATACATATATATACACACACACAAATATATATATATATACACATACATACATACATGTGTGTGTATATATACACATATATACATATACATATACATATATATATATATATATATATATATATATATATATATATATATATATATATATATATATATACACACACATTCATTTTCTGAATTGCTTTTCCTCACAAGGGTCGCAGGGGGTGCTGGAGCCTGGCGGGGGAGGGACAAATCTGTGGCCGGCCAATCGCAGGGCACGATGAGACAAAGGACAACCAATCGTAGCTAGGGTTGGGAAAATTAGCAGAGCTAAGAGGAGAGAGGAAAACAGAGCACCCGCAGAAAACCCACGCCAGCCTGGGGAGAACATGCAAACCGCAAAGGCCGAAAAATGCAGAATTTTGTCACATCATTATAGCCTTGAATTCGGTTTTCAACTTCAAAGAAATGTCCTCATCAAATGCGCATGATCAAAAGAAGTTTAAGCAAAAAGTTGGGATTGTTGTCGTCCAATCAGGAGAGAATTGAAGTGTGGAAAAGTCATTTTCTGACCAATCTGGTTTGCAAGTACACAATTAAGTCTGTGGGAAAGCTGACAAGAGATAGATACATGAAAGTGGAGAATCCATATCTGTCATATCATATCATATCATATCCATTTCATTACCATGACCACAAATAGAGAACAACTTAATGGAGAGAGAGCGAGAGATGTAGTCAATAGAAATGGACTTAGCGCACTCACAGCGAGTGAAACTTTCAACCAAGCCAACAGATGGAAAATTCTACATTTGCTTCTCTAACAGGGATTTCACCATTTAACTAAAAAAAGGAATATTAGGGGCCAAAACAAGGTAAATATTTAGCCAAATCCTGACATCTGAATCCTCACACATTTAATCTAGTCTTTGTTTTTTTTTGGCTACACTAGATACTGGGGGGAGGAAAAAGAAAACAGCAAGCATTGTTGCAAAAATATTGGGACAAAACCATATTGGGGTGGGTATTGGGGATTTTGAAAGAGAATTTTTATGAAAAAAAACAGGAGAGTAAATTCACAAGACTTTTCAAAAGGTGTTTTTTAAAAACACTATGTCCATTTTTTCCTAGAACTTGAGTGTTTCAAAAGTAAATTGTAAAAGCATAGTGGTTTCTCGTAGCCTACAAAGATCATAACTTTTTATTTCTTCTATGACGGCAACAGGACAAACGCAGATAAAATCAAAATAGGGGCAAAAAGAAGAGGTTGAAATTGAGTCGCGGTGGTTAACGAGAGAATAAGGAACAGGTGGCTAACGCCAGAGGGGGGGGGGAATGGGATGGGCTGAAAAGGCCGATTCCAACAGGTAAAAAGCAATGGGTGACCGCCGCCAGGACATACGGCACGGCACGGAGTGGGCGGGGACAATTGTGATTCAAAAGAATCCAAGCTAACACATTGATTCTTTCTTTCACCACCTTAGATCTTCAGTAAATAGCATGTCCTAAAAGATCCTGAGTACTTGATTAGTACTAGAGTTGTCCTAGAAAATGGCTTTTAATTGTACCCTATTTTGCTGTTTCATATACCCCCCTCCCCATTTAATATACCCAGGTATATTAAAGGGCGCACGAACAGGAAGGTACGATCCACTACGCACTCTTTAGGCCGTGACGGTGTGCATCAACGTTTTGCAGACTAAAACTACTTACTGCTGAATAAAGTCTGACTTGGAATTTTATTGAACTTAAGTATCTTACCATACAAATCTTGCCCAAAAAGTTGCCATTTAATCTACCCGGGTATATTAAACAGCAGGGGTATATTAAACGGCAGGGGTATATTAAATGGCGCACAAACGGGAGGCTCAAAAAAGCAAAAATCACTTAAAGAGCAAAATACGGTACATTGATTTCTTCATAGGACTGTATTGCTATTAAAAGACAACTGTGAATATTTGCATTCCTTCGGGTCATTACATTCTTAATACTGATTGGATTGGTGGACTGTTTGGATGGTCTTTAGATGAGGTTTTGTGCCTTTTGGGGGTCTGAGGTGTTCTTTTTAAAGCTCTTGCACAACCAACGTTGGGGGATGGGCGCAGATTGATTTCATTTCGTATGGATTACACAGACGTATTTGCGTGCAACAATGCGACTGCTTAAATACGCGATCTATGACGGATGATTTTCCAGACATTTGCCTCCTTTGAATAGAAGTTGAGCCGCCATTTTGAACATTGCACAAGTAGACTTTATGGGGCAAAGTGCAGAAAAGAGTCAGGAACCATTGGATCATTGGAACCCTCAAAGAAACTCCCTCGTGTTTTTGGAGCGTAAACAGCCATGTGCGCTTATAGCGTGCCCCCATTTTTTTTTAACAGGTCACTGGGTCTTGCCTGCTTATTAAACCCAAATATGCAAATGAGGAGGATTATTGCGTGGCAGTAACATGCTATAATCTGAAGAAAAATGACAAACACCTACACACACACACACACACGCCGCTGATACAGCATCAGTTATGCTCAGATTTTTTTTTTAATTATGGAGCTATTCCGACAATGACATCATGCTGCAGAAAATCACTCCTTCTCTACAAGCGCTTATAACATATTTAAAAGATGTCTCCCAACCGACTCCACCATCTGCCGCCATAATCACTCCCTATGGAAATTCATGCAATACATTTTATGTAGTGAAATTGGACCAAACTATCATTTTTTTTTATCCCAAATGTCTCTTCCATTGATCTCCGCAAAACGCACACACACACACGACATAGATTGCGCCGCGGCGGCGCAGGAAAATGTGTACGAGCGGGGCCGTAATGCTCGGCGAGCTGCGCCGTTGCCATGACAACGCCACGGCAAAGTGGGTCAGCGGGCTCCTGCCACACCCCTGCTGGCATTGCAACATGGCAGGTCAATTAAACATGAGCAATAAGATGACTCACGCAAATGAAAACACACACAACCCGTTCTCCAAGAAGCATCTCCCATTTTTTTGCGCTCGTAATATTTCGTCTTGGCCGAAAAAGTCGTTAGCTGCGGGAAAATATTATAATATACTGGGTGGTGAGTTATCAAACATGGGGGAGTGTCAATCAACCATTAATTGGTCGCACCGGAAAGCACAGCTGTGATTATTTTGCGTCAAAAATTGAATGGAATGCTTTTATTATCATGATAAAAGTATAATGAGATTTAAAGCTTTCACCACAATGTGCACAAATAACAACAACAAACAGACAAATACATCAAGTAGTACACAATATTGATGACTAGTATTGAGTCATTGATGATTTATTTGTCTATTTGTTTGTTGTTGTTATTTGTCCACTTTGTAGTCAAAGCTTTAAATCTCATTATACTTGTATAATGACAATAAAACCATTCAATTCAATTCATTAAAGCTTCACCACAAAGTGCACAGATAACAACAAACAAACAGATAAGAATAATAGCAATAAATAATACTAAATAAGTTATAAATAAATAAGTAGTCAACATAACAACAAACAAACAGATAAATAATTCATAAATAATCATCAATAAATAAGTAGCAGTCAACCATAAACAAACATAAATAATCAATAAATAAGTAGAAGAAATAAGTCATAGTTAACATGAATAAGTGGTCACATCAAATAGAAGACGTTACCGTAAAATTAAAAAAAGAAGAGCCCTTTTTTTTTAAAGCAGCCATTTGTGTTTTAAGGGTAACACGAAAGCAAACGGCGCTTTAAATCCATCCACGGCCATTTGGGAAGCTATAAAGTCCGAGGCGGCGCTTGCCACTTGAATGAACGCAGCGACCCCAATCTTCACTCGCTGTAACGTTCAATCAAATCTTCGATACGTAACGAATGGCGCCAGCCATTGTAGATCACGCACGGTCGCACGGACGAACGGTCGCTTCCCCCCTGCCTCATTCCCACCTACCGAGGGAGGACACATCCAACTACGTAACATGAAACTAAATATGTCGTCTATCTAAGTGGCGGTTCGGTGTGATAGCGCGTTGGGCTCGCAGTTCTGTAGTCCTGGGTTCGATCCCGGGTCGGTCCACACCGTGTGGAGTTTCCATGTCGTCCCCATGCGTAGGTGGGTTTTCTCCGGGTACTCCGCTTTCCTCCCACATCCCAAAAAAACGGATGCTAAGCTAGCTAGCTGGAGATAGCTTGACCCACTTCTGAACCCTGACCAAATCTTAGATTTTAGATCTTAGATTTTAACCAAACCGCTTTAAGCATGATCTAAAAAAATAAAAAAAAATAAACTCCGCACTGTAGGTTTTGATCTGGTCTGGTGAGCACCGGTCGCTTAGATTAGATGAGCTGATTTTATTCATCCCGTATTTGGGAGATTTCACTGTCACAGTAGCAAGAGGGTGAGAATACAGACACAGGAAAAGCTTTCAGCTTCAGAACCAGTACCAAATGGATGCCATGTTTTGCTACTGAAAGTTAGTTGCATTATGTTGACGTTTTTCGTGTTTTTCATTTATTCTTTGGTCTATTTCTTTAGTTTATTTCCTGGTTTGGCCCTTCTTTTAGCATCAGTACGACTCATTTTGGTGTCATTTGGGCCAGGCGTTGTAGCATCACACGTATTTATTTTCATTTTTTTCTGCATTCAGGTTGTAAGGAGTGTTGCGAACGATGCGTGGGCAGCCTGCCCTGGGCGTCCCTCATCGCCACCGTTCTCCTCTACATGGGCGTGGCCTTGTTCTGCGGATGCGGCCACGAGGCCCTGAGCGGTACCGTCACCATCCTCCAGAACTACTTTGAGGTCATCAGAGCCCCTGGCCAAACGTTGGACGTCTTCACCATGTGAGTGAGCATACAAACCCAAAGCGAACATCCCATTTTTGACCCTTTGACTTGAAAGCAAAATGACCTCTTCTAATATAGCTCACGTGGCTGGCGTTTTGTCCGTAACGATTGAATGAAATGATTCGTAATGGATGAGCTTACCTGGTGGAAGAGTGATGTTTATTTTCTGTGCAGCATCGACATCCTGAAGTACATCATCTACGGCCTGGCGGCTGGATTCTTCGTCTTTGGAGTCCTCTTGCTGGTGGAGGCCTTTTTCACCACCGGAGCCATTCGGGACCTGTACGGAGAGTTCAAGATTACCGCCTGCGGCCGATGCCTGACTGCATTTGTAAGAAATCCACAATTCGGCTAGAGTATAGTAAACATTTTTCTTTTTAGTGACCACACAAGCATATACGCGATTGCATTCACTGAGAATTGGACCCTTTTCTTCATGGCGGTCCAATTAAAAATGCAGGAAAGCGGGTCGTCTTATATTCGGGCCAAAACGGTATTTATTGAGATGTTTTTTCCTCTGAGGGATCCAAAATTCTAAGAACATAAAGCCTAGTTTGGGACAGTGGGTTTTGGCTCGAGGCACCTTTGGTTTGGACATCTGCCTTGAAATTATGATTTTATTTTTTATTTTTTATTTTTATGAAGATCTTTTCCATTTTCTTAGACACGGCACGCGGGAATGGACGGCTCTGCGGCATTTAGGAAAGGTCAAATGCCAAACCAAAAGGGACGCTAAGAAAGAATAGTCATTAGAAGTATTTTGTACTAATGACCGGGACTGAAGTTTTAGCATTTATTAGATTAACTTCTTCATTAACCTTTGGGCCGTCGGTCTTGGCTTGTATTTCCACTGGAAGACGTCTTTTCTTATCTTGTGGGCAGTTGAGTTCAGGCAATCGTCCCGTAATATAGAGTTTTGGACCAAAGCGATGGTTAATTAGCGCGCAGCAAACGTAGTCATTTTGAATTGGATGAGTTTGTCAAAGTGGAAAAGACACATTAGTCACGGACAGTTCAATTTCATCTCAAACAAAATGGCACCGATAGCAATGACAAGCTAGTGATGACGCCTTGAAAAGGTATTATAGGTTTGAAGTTTTATTTGATGGATTGTAAAAAAAATAATAAATACAGATATAAATAAACCGTAAATGGTGACCCGAGTCTCCTCATGTACTTGTGGTTGACAACATTAGGGTGATCTTGGCTGATAGCTAGAAAAACCTGCACCCACGTGGCCCCTTGTGAGATGGCTTTGACACCCGCACAGTTGATGATTGTCCTTTTTCCTGTGGTGTGTCCAGCTGATGTTCCTGGCCTACCTCTTTTTCCTGGTGTGGCTGGGCGTGACAGCTTTCACCAGCCTGCCCGTCTTCATGTACTTCAACGTGTGGTCTATGTGCAAGAACACCAGCGTGGTGGAGGGAGCCAACCTCTGTTTGGACCTCCGCCAATTTGGTAAGTCGCCACAACCATCAATCCAAAGAAATGTCGGAACGCCAACTTATTATTTATTGGATATTTATAAGTATTTGGTTTCTGGACTTGATTGATATCTCCAGTGTTGGAATTGGAATAATTTTAACCACGTGTCTACTTGCCAGGGGCCGTGACCATATCCGAGGAGAGGAAGGTTTGCACGGGATCCGAGAAGTTCTTCAAAATGTGCGAATCAAATGAGGTAAAACGCCATCCGTAATTAGATGCAAAATGGACGACGACGAGCGTCCGATCGGTCCGCCCCCGAAACATTTCAACCTAACTGCGACCTTTACAGCTGGACCTGACCTTCCATCTGTTTGTGTGCGCACTGGCCGGAGCGGGAGCAGCCGTCATAGCCATGGTAAGCGCACGAGAACATCACCAGATACTATGTTTAAAAAAATTAATTACATTTTGAAGTATGGCTACTCCAAATCCAAATCCTGAAAGCGCAGTCTAAGAAGGAGTTTTTTTTGGGCTCTCCTCCCACCAGGTCCATTTTCTGATGGCCTTAGCCGCTAACTGGGGCTACCTAAAGGACGCCAGCCGGATGCAGAAATACGAAGACATCAAGTCGAAGGAGGAGCAGGAGCTTCACGACATCCACTCCACGCGCTCCAAAGAACGCCTCAATGCCTACACATAAACACGTGATGGGAACCCATGCATGCCGTTACCCGACAGACGACATTTTATCTACACACGCAGCACACACTCATGGATACAATTACTATAATAGAACATTTTACAATACACCTCCATTTAAAAAAAACAAATGTGGTAGGCAGAAAAAAGGAAGAAAAGAAAAGAGACGCTGCTGATTTTGTGGGTGGGTGATTTGTGCTCAAATGTTAAACCCAAAATAAAGCCACACGTGACACATTTGAACACCAGAATTAATGATGAGTCAAATTTTAATCAAGAAGACCTGAGCCATTTGGTCATATGTTGGAAATATGAATACTTGATAGGGTTCGGATTAGGTTAACTATTAACCTTGATAACTCATGTAAAAAAAAAAAATACCGCGACAATAAAAAATTTTTAAAGCTCCAAATAAGCCATGCTTAACAAATTCCCGAGTACTTTTCGTCAAATTCCGAAAATATCATCCATCAAATTGAGCGCGCTCTTAAAAGAACAACTAAATTCAAACTCAAACCACCTTTTTGTATCAAAATTGACCCAACGAGCTTGACTAAGAAGGAAAAAACCCAAAGAGAAACCACTTCACCACTCTAAAAACAAAAGAAAAATCCCATCGTCAACAAAGTTGTTCAACAAACCCAAAATATGAGAATTCCTGGCTAACAATGACGATTTCCAATTGAAAAAAAAAAAACGGCCCAACAAAAATTGGCAATGCCAATCATAACAAAGTCCACTGCTCCCAATCCACACCCACCCAAATCAGCAGACGTCCGGATGACCGACACCGTCTCGAAACTCTTCTTTTCATGGTGGTTTGGACAGCAGCCACCATGAAGAACCTCCATTCCCAGAATGCACCGTTCTCTCTCTCGCACACAAATTTGCAAACACTTACACAACACACACACACAAAAACACACAGACACAAAGTACATAAATGTGGCTGAATGGTCAGTGTTGTGCAGGCAGTGTTGTACTACGGTGGTGTCATGCTGTGAAACGTCATTTCCCCACGTTACAATGAGCGCTATTGCCAAGAAATTGGAAGTTGCTACCAAAAACCAGTACGACCAATCAGATTGACCAGCTTGACTCACTTCCGAACCTTGACCAAATCTTTTCCCAGATTTTATCCAAAGCCTACTTTCAGAAGTTGTTTCTTAGGTCCTTAAAAGAAAAAAAATGCATCCACTTTTTTTTGCTGTATCGACAAAGGTCGGTACGGTGCTTAAGTGGTTAGCGCGTTGGACTCACAGGTCTGGGGTTCCGGGTTCGATGCCAGGTGGCTCCTCACTGTGTGGAGTTTGGATATTTTGCCCCCTGGGCTCACGTGGGTTTGCTCCGGGTACTCCGGCTTACTCCCACATCCCAAAAAAGCTAATTGTATGCTAACTTAGCGATGTTCGGTTGTCCTTTGTCACCTCGTGCGATTGGCTGGCCGCCGATTCAGGGTGTCCCTCCCTCACCTGTTGCCCAAAGTCAGCTGAGATAGGCTCCGGCACCCCCCCGCGACCCTCGTGAGGAGAGGCGGTTCAGAAAAATCAATGAATGTATAGACATATTGTTTAAAAATAATTGCTATTTAACCCATGATAGGAATTTATAATGGGATTTGTAAAATTTGGACTTGAGTTAGACACGCAATGGCGGATTTGTGGGGTGACCAATGAGAAGCGGCGTTGGCTGGTCTTTTGAAACAACTGTGAAATTTGGCTTCTTCTTCTTCTTCTCTTTCCTTCCTTCCTTCTTTTTCCACTATTGATGACAACGTTTGTGTAAAGTGGTGATTTGTCCCGAAAGCGCACATCTTAGCAGCACAAAGTCTTTTCTAACGTCATTTTAATGTAATCTCGTCTTCTCGTCTTTGCGGACGACCTTTTTCTCACTTTTTGGACTTTTTGCCACATTTTTACCAGCATTCTTCATGTGTCCTTTTAAACATCGGGGTACATTTAAAAGGGTTCAACATGGGGGGGGGGGGTCCGGGTGAGGGTCTTTATCACGCTCACAGTTTCATGTGATTCTGCACCCACACACAAACACACACAACACACACACACACAGACAACACACACTGGCGTAAACACCAGTCTTTGTGAGACTTTGATTCTATGCTTTTTGCCAACATTGTTACATGAGTGTTTTTCGTATCTTTGTATATCAGATTTTAATCATACCAAAATGTCTTCTTTTTTTTGGTCATGAAATGAAATTGTGATCTCACGAGAACTGACAAGTCACCGATTGGTCCCGAGAAGAGATTTGTTGTCGTTGACGATATTTTAAAGCACGTTGTTTTCCGCTAGATCTTTTCGGATGGGAATTTTCTTTTAAAGTTAAAGTCTCCTTACCAATCGAGAACCGTTACTGCAGGGCGTCGGGAACCTTTTGGAAAATGTGCTTTTTTAAAAATCATTTCACCACTTTTAAAGCACAACAAGTATTTTGACGACATCATTACGCTGATGCTAGTATAATGAAAAAATGAAAATATTAAAGCGGCGCTAGAGGTAATATCGGCGCCGCGGTCCCGACGTGACGCTCCAATTGGTGCGTCCGGGACTCCATATTTTAGCTTAGAGCCATACGCAGCCGTCGAAAGAGCCGCATTCGGCTCGCGAGCCATAGGTTCCCTACCCCTTGCTTTACCGGTCGCGACGGAGTGAGATTGCACGAGAGAAATTGTCGTCAGCTTTAAAAAGCCATCATTTCGTACGGTCCGATTGCTAATTGTTTTGAACGCGACCGTGTCACAGATGGCGACGTTATCGTCACGAACGAGAACGAGGCGTGTTTGTTGGAGTGTTAACAAACGGATTTGTATAATGATTGTATGGTACTCATAAGCTCCGAGGGTTTGCCAATCTCGATCTGCCAGTAGAGATGCTTGAAAAAGATTCATAGCTAGCTATTTTGTGGAAATGTGGCGGGTCGATCGATGGAAAACCCGTCGAAAAACCCACACGTATGCACACAAACACCCATTTTACGGTTGCCAAACGCTCTGAGCCAGAAACGCTGCTCTTTTGCTGTTCACAGAAAATTTTGAACTATTTTCCAATCTTTTCATCCTATTTTTCTCAGATCAAAATTATTGCGAAAGGGTTAAAAAAAAAAGGGAAATCACGCCGATTTTTCGGAGCAGTAATACACATAGTATATTCTGTACAAAGGTTTACGATTTGTGAAATGGAACAAAGAATGAATTACAGTAATCCCTCCAATTTCGCCATAATTGAAAAAGCGCAAAGTAGGATCAGCCATATTATTATGATCAATTTTTTTTCGCGCCGACACAGAAATTACAATGATCAAAAAGTGTATTTATTAACTATATCACAATATCCGCGATATTCGAGGGATTACGGTATGGTTTTTAAACTCAAACGCATGCTGAAAACATACGGGGAGATGACGTGAGCTATTTTAACTGTTTAACAAAGCGAAATATGCTATGATTTGTTTAAAAAGATGCCAAAATATAGTGAATCGGGCCTCGGAATTCAAGCAAATTAAAATCCTGACGTGCTACGAGAGTTCTAAAAAGATCAAAACAGACCCTGTCCAAAAAATAAACCAAAACATCTTGTCGTATGATGAACTTTATCATCATTTGAAGTCATTTTAAGGGATTTAGCAATGTGTAGATGAGGCAAAGTTCACACACCAGCCTGAGAGTGTGATTTGGCTGAATATCCAGTCGGTATTTTTAAGGGAAAACACGAAAAAAAGTATTCATTTCATATCTTTTGACTGCCTGACAACGGACGTCTGGTCAGTGTTTTTAACCTCAGATACAAAGCGATGTTTTTTGTGCACTTATTGCCCATTTGTGAGCTTAATATCTCTTATTCTTGCCGTGTGTGTGTGTGTGCGTGCGCATCGACGCCCGTGTATAGTCTTGCGCCATCGCTATAACCTGAACGAGTTTCCACCACGACGACCGACGCGAATTCATGACGAGAAAAAAGCTTATTCCAGGTTATTTAAAATACGAAAAAAAAGAAAAAAAAGACAGTGAGTCTAGTTGTTGTTTGTGGCATGGTTATGCATTTAATGGTCATCATTTTAACGATTAAAACGGTACGAAAAAATATTTTCCACTAGCGCTGTTCTGCTATTTTGTTGCGTTTTTCCACTTTTTCGCTTGCGGTATTGAAGTCCTAGTTGCTAATGGTGTTGCTAAGCTAGCCAGCTTTTTTACTTGTTTACCACCAGAGCAATATGTCCAACTATTTTGACACAAAACATCAAAGAATTATGATTAAACTGACATTTTTTTGCCATATAGGTGCATGATAATACTGCAAGATTAATAGTGTTATTTCTTGTCTTTCAAGACATTTGCAGCGATGATGTCATCATGTATTGCTCTGGCGGCCCATAATGCACCACGCGCCCCTCCCCCGATTTTCAGCTCGCATCTTTTCCCGCTTTCCTTCACGTACGGGGTTTGATAAATAATTCGCTTTTTGACAAATTAGCCTATTTTAAAGGGGTGTCGGTCCTTGAGACTGTCGTTGAAATACAGAAATACCTTGAGATATGAGTTTAATGCGTTCTGGGATGGAGCTCGTATGTCAATGAACTCGTAACTCCAATGAAATCTAATTATTCCCCATAAAAAATAAATAAATATAACTGAATTCATTCCCACACACTGAAAAAAAATGCCTAAAAATAGCATATTACAATTGGAAAACATGTTTTTAATTGTTCTGATTCACCACCTACACTCAGAAAATAACAAATAACTCTAGTGGTTATGATCACAAATAGAATGCGACATTATTACGTACATTACTGTATGGAGCTCTTACCTTTTAGACAGGCGTTAGCGGCTAACGGCGGCGGCGAAGTTCCACTTGACGGCGACTCCTCGAGTTCGCTGCACTTTTGTGACACTAAGAAACAGAACAAACTTTAAATTTAACTTAAATGAACCTGGCTTATGAAACACAACACCTTTGTTATGCTATAACCTAGCAAAAGGTGTTAGCCGCCTAGCTAGCGGCCGCATCGTATGCTCGTATGTCAAATTTGTCTTGTATTTCAGGGCAAAAAAATGTGCTCGCAATTTTCCTCCTATCTCAAATTGCTTGTATTTTGGCACACCCGTATGTCAAGGTATTACTGTATGGGGTTGCCTAGCAACTAGCGCAAAAGTTCTTAGATACAAATACAATTCTACGGCCAAAAGAGAACTATTTTTTTGTCTGGTGCTATGTAGTATGATTTAAAGAAGCAACCATTTTTGACCAAACTGGAAATCTTTCGTGCTGTTAGAAAGCGGAAAATGATGCGAGTGGCTCATTTACCACGTTTGAATCTCCTCGTGAAAATGTTTGTACGGCGCCCAACGCTAATCCTGCGTCCGAGTCTACCTTCCGTCCGGTGCCGATTTGGACTCAGAACCGCCATTCCACCACTTTGGCTTTAGTTGTGTGCCATTTTATTTTTATTTTTTTAGCATGAAGTTAACTTTCCAAAACATGCAATGTGAATTCAATCATTCTGTGAAGACTTTATGGGCTTATTTCTTTTTTTTCTCTGCCTGGAATTGGACGGTGCGAGTTCTGAGGCTCGAAGCGTCAACTCTTGACCATCACGAGCTCGCCTGCAAAGTTGAAAAACTCACAAAGTGAGGATGAGCTAGAGACGCAAACGTCAAGGTTGGACATTTTGGACGTAAGGAGACGTTGTCCTTTGTTTACATAGTAGAGGTTTATTGTTTTTTTTTTGTATTCCACTGTAGTTGCTTAGTAGAAGGCTTTCTTTGATTCACTCCCCCATTTTTTGTACATATCTGTGCCAACAGCTTGGGCAGACAGTGGCTTTTTTATTTGTAAAGACATCGACTTGCTTGCATATATAAATAAAATGAAATATGACACTTGTGTACTTGTTGATAAGGAAGCCAATGAGTCTGTGTCTTCATTTCAGAAAAGTGGCCACTTTGCCGTATTTTTTTACATATAACCGTATTTGCAACTAAAAAAAATTATGACTGAATCAAGGGTACAACTTATATTTGCACAAATTAAACTTGACATGCACGAAATGCCATTACGCAAGACAATAAGGCCGATTCGGTCATTTATTTCAAAATAGAGAAACGATGCACATATAAAACGCTAAACAAAATTAATTTTTGACGTCTATGAATGAAATACAAGAAAAAATTAAACCATATCTTGAATAAAACGTTAAAAAATACTCACTTGTGCCTGCCATGGACCCCTAAGGGCGCCGCCATCTTGCCTAGACAGCTACGGACGCACTTCCGGGTTGTGATGCTCACGTGACTTTTTTTTTTTCAATTCGTCCAATTTGCACTCCCTATTGAAACCATGAATATGGAGGAGAAAATTGTGATACACATTGATAGAAGTTTTAATTTCTTCTTAGCCTTTTTTCTTCTAAGTCACATAAAACTTAAGACTTTTGAGGACCTTTATTTATTATCATAATTTTTGTTATTATTGTGTGCCATGATTAAAACTTTCTTGTTTGTTTTTAATGAACGATTTTTTGCAGTTAATTAGCATTTTTTTATTACCTTACCAAAAAGTTCAAGCTAAATATTTTAATTTTTGTTTTGGCCAGCAGAGGGCGGCTACTCATTGTAAAAAGTATACATTATTTAATTGTCAAAAGGAACAATTTGACATTAAACCATTCCACCAATAAAATCCTTAATTACAATGCATATATTTTGTCATTCAGCAACGTGAAAATAACACTGATATGTTATTTTTGGTGATATAATTTGAAACAAAAACCTTTTTGTCATGGTAAAAAAAATGCTTTATATTTGTAGTTCTTTTACATAGGCTTTCTTTTTCATGTAAATAGAAATGTTTGTTTTAAAAAAGCTTAAGAATAGATTTAATACATGTAGTGGTAAACATACGGGAATGTGAAAATGTAGCATTTTTAAAGGCACAGTTCACATTTGATACAAATTTGCCGCAAGCTTTCGGAAGCATGACTTTCATATGAAGTGACAAACAACTTCATTAAATGAATCCCAGGTTTTCGTAGATGACATCATCGGGCGAGAGGTCGCCGATTTTGGCGGCAGCCATGCTGGCGGCCAAGGAGGAGGACGAGGGGGGCGCCGGGGTCGAGCGGGGACTTGAGGAGGGAGGAGTTTTCTGGACTTGAGCGTAGAGGTGAGCAAACGGGTCTGCTTTGGCTTCTTCTTCTTCTTCTTCTTCGCCTGGAGATCCATCTGCCTTGCTCAGGGGTAGCGTGTAAATGGGTTCGTCTTCTGTCAAGTTCTCCGGTTCTGGTACCACTTTATCGTAGACCTCCGAATAAATAGAGTCCGCTTGTTGGAGAACCGTGCCGGGAACCGAGTTTAGACCTTCTTTCGAATCTGGAGGGCTAAGCGGAAGGATGCTAGCGGGGTCCACGTACACGTTGGACGCGGACGCTTTGGGTTTTGGTGGATTTTGGACGCAGTCGGCCGGGGTGGCGTATTCGGATTCCGTCTGGGAAGCGCCGAGATCTCCGGAGGATCGCTCGGGCGTCGGGATGGTCGGGAGAGGCATGAGGGTGATCGGGGCCGGTTTTTGCAAAGACTGAGTCGGATCGCGTCCGGGTGCAAGATCGTCCGGGTTCTTGACACGCAACCTTTTGTGTTCCAGAACGGAGACGAGACCGGGCGTAGCGGGTATCTCGGGAAGGGGGGATTTCGCCGGTCGGGTAGTCGCGAGGGCCTTGTCTTCTTCCCCGTGAAGGTTACCCGATGAAACGGATAAGGTCTTCTGCTTGATGGTACTCTGAATCAGATGGAAGATTTCCTCCGATTGTGGCGTTTGGAACGTGAACGTTCCGGGACCGCTCTCGCATCGTCGCCCCGCTTCGATGGTTAAGGTCAGCTGGGGTAAAAAATGAAATAAAAAAGTGGAAAATGACTTTTTTTCTTCTTTGTAGTATGGAAAATATGGTCTCTTTCAAATATATAACTCATAAATATTACTTTGTAGTCCAATCGCTGGTTTTTACAAAAGTCTGCACACCCCCGTTCTTTCTTTAAACAATGTTTATTTTAGCTTTTTTAATATGTTTTTTATATATTTTTTATTGCAAGTTTATAGGGCAAGGGTGTCAAACTCGGGTTTGTTCGCAGGCCGCTTTAACATCAACTTGATTTCATGTGGGCCGGACTATTTTAGATATAATATTTAGATTTTTTTCTTTTTTATTGGATTATAAGAACTGGATCAAAAGTCCTAAATATTCAGTTTTTTATAGATATAAAACGGTTTATTTGAACGTTTTTTCTTAGTAAGGGAAAACATCTAATAATCATTTGTTTTTCATTTCAAATGGAAACACATTTTTTTAAAATCATATTCAATATTAAAGTGGAAAACCAAAAATATTTGTATATATTTATTTTTAGATTTTACAAAATGCCTTTTGACCTAAAAACACCAAAAGAAAAAAATGGATAAAAAATTGCAATTTTTATTTTAGCTTTTTTTAATATATTTTTAGATTTTACAAAATTATTTTTTTTAAAACACAGAAAAAATGGATTAAAAAATGACAATGATTGATTTAAAAGGGGGAAAATTAAGAAATTTAATATACATCTATACTCTTCGTTTGAATTTGATCCTAAAACCGAAAGTTGGCACTCATCATTTACTTTCTCGGGCCACACAAAATCATGCGGCGGGCCAGATTTGGCCCCCGGGCCGCCACTTTGACACACGTGCGCTAGGGGCAATTTAGCATACAATTAGCCTAGCGTGCACGTTTTGGGGGGAAAGCGAAGTCCCTGAAGAAAACTCATACAGGCGTGGGGAGAACAAAAGAAAAACAGACAAAAACCCATCATTCTGTTTGTCAAAATCGTTGTTTAGCAGTCCTACGCAACAGCTAGCTTGCGCGGGAAGCGGCCGCCGGAAGAGCTGCGGCTGGCGCGATGGCGTTCCAATCAAATTGGACGGTTTCTTTGTGTTTGTCTGAATGATTGAACGCTTTGAAAGGCCTTACCTTGTCTTTACCGTATCGTCTCAGCAGTTCGTATGGCCACCATCTGACAATGTTCACCTTGTGAACGTCTTTGAGAAGAAGACTGGTTGGTCCCACTTGGAGCCAATAGGAACCCAGCAGGCCGCAACGTGTCGCCGCATCCGTCCTTTGCGCCACCACCTGAAACTCGAAAACTGGAAAGAGGGAACAAAATCGTTTCAAATGAATGTTCACCCGTGGACATGTATTTATTCTTCAACCTTTCCCGTTCAGCCGCTTGGACGTGACGAATGGCAGCCGTGAGCGAAATTTTAATGTGCCACCGGGGAGTTTGAAACGCTTGTTTGTTTTATGGTGTTCATGACAAATGCAGCTAGACAGGAAAGGGTTTAAACTTAGTAAAAAAGATCAGGAAATATGATGAAATGGCTATGCTAGCTGACTTTAAAGTCCCACTGCTAGCTCCGAGGATGCTTTGCCGCATCCCATAAATTTGACCTGGTGGATAAGTGGTTAGCGCCTCGCCCTCACGGTTCGGGGGTCACGGGTTCGATTCCAGGTTGGTGGAGTTTGCATCTTCTCCCCCCGGGTTTGTGTGGGTTTTCTCCAGGTACCTCTGACACAACCCAAAAATATGCAGAGTATGCTAATTGTATGCTAAATCGCCCCTAGCTATGACTTTTTGCCCTTTGTCTCCTCGCGCCTTGCGATTGGCTGGCTAGCAATTCAGTCATACTGAGGACACACCTGGGAATCGGACCCTCGACCCCAGAACGGCGAGACCAACGCTCTAACCACTCAGCCCGTAAATATGCCATTTCAAATAGAATGCCAAACTAATTGAAAAGGGAGAATTTTGTGTAGGAAAATGAAAAGATTTGACGTTACCATCAGTGGCGGTGGCGTAGATGATATTTTCCTCCATCCGGAGTTCTTTGGCATCCGAACCGACGTCTTTCTGAGGAAGGAGAAGCGGCGCCGACCAACGCAGCCAAAGAACCGATTCCCTTTAGGACATTGGTCAGAAAATATGATTTTTTTTGGGGTGCTACCTGAAATGTTGTCTGACAAAGTCTGTCCACCCACGCCACACACTCCTCCTTCTCCGTGGCAAAGACCATGGTCCTCTCCTGCGACTCCACGCAAAAGGCCGCCATGTTTTCCTGAAAACAGAGAGCCATGTCTTAATTCTTGGCAGGAAGTGATGTGAAGATGCTACGTGATGACGATAGGCACCATGGGACAGGCTTCGGCATTGGGCGGGAGTCTCAGGACGCTGAGAAGCTCCGAGAGACGCACCACTTTGACCTTGCTTTCTTGAGGTGACTGATGTTTCTTCAAGACATGGTCTCTTCCTCCAGTTCCACCTGGAAACACAACTTCCAAGATGGTGACCTTTGCTCTACAACAGGGTATCCAGTTTTCCTCATTTTTTACCACTGTTCCCCTATAACACAGGTGTCAAAGTGGCGGCCCGGGGTCCAAATCTGGCCCGCCGCATCATTTTGGGCGGCCCGGGTAAGTCAATCATGAGTGCCGACTTTCTGTTTTAGGATCAAATTCAAATGAAGAGTATAGATGTATATTCAATTTCCTGATTTTCCCCCTTTTAAATCAATCATTGTCATTTTTTAATCCATTTTTTTCGGTGTTTTAGTTCAAAAATCATTTTGTAAAATCTAAAAATATATTTTAAAAAAGCTCAAATAAACATTGCAATTTTTTATCCATTTTTTTCTTTTGGTGTTTTTAGGTCAAAAAGCATTTTGTAAAATCTAAAAATAAATATATACAAATATTTTTGGTTTTCCACTTTAATATCGAATATAATTTTTTTGAAAATTGTTTCTATTTGAAATGAAAAATAAATGATTATTGGATGGTTTGGCTTACTAAGAAACTAAAGTTCAAATAAACACTTTTATATCTATAAAAGACTGAATATTAGACAGGTACTACATCTCCCATTATACATAACGGCGGCGGAGGGTACTTTTTCACTGGCAGAGTGCAGTGTTTCACCGGGATTCGTGTATAACGCGCAGAAGGATTTTGCTTGAGTTTGTGCTTTGAAAAGATGGAAAAGCCTTTCAGAAGACGCATTCTTGTTTAAATGGAGGCTAGAAACAGCTCTTAACTTGATTTTGTTTGGTGGATGAAATGATTTCATCTGTCATTTTCGATCCACTCGATGTCAAGCACTTTGAATGCCATCGCAAAAGAAGGGCGCTCTACAAATGAGACGATAAAAAGACGATGTCTACACTGAAAAGGCTAAAAATTCCGCAAAGTAAAAAAAAAGATGTCTGCTCTTTTTATTGTAATTAAGCACTCAGGTAGAGGCGCGTTTTGATCTCCAGTGACACGAGCGCAACGCAACGCAACGCAACGCAGGAGGAAAGAGTTTGGCTCTAAATGCACTGCATTATTGATGGCAAGCAAGAATAAAACATGAAGACATGCGCCCAAATCACTCATGTGACGCAATTACACACAAGACGACATATAGCCTGCTCTACCTTTACAATTTCAAAAGAAAGAAATCCTTTATTCTCTTACTTTCTCCAGTTAAGCAATGACAACATTAATTCATTACTATTTTTTTTCTTCCTCGTATTTCTAATCTCATGGAGATAACTTTAAAAAAAAATTAAATCGGCTTTCCCAGCACAACCGTGACAGTATTTATTCATTCATTTTCTGAACCGGTTATCCTAACAGAAACCGTGGGGGGTGCTTGAGCCTATCCCAACCCATGTTGGGCACCAGGCGGGGGGGGGCGCCCTGAATTAGCGGCCGGCCAATCGCGGAGCACAAGGAGACAAAGGACAACCAATCATACCTAGGAGCAATTTAGCATATAATTAGCTTAGCGGGGCAATTTAGCATATAATTAGCTTAGCATGCATGTTTTTGGAATTTGTGAGGAAAGCAGAGCACCCGGAGAAAACCCACACAAGCCCGGGAAGAACATGCTAAGTCCACACGGCAAGGACCGACCTGGACTCGAACCCACGACCCGAGAACTGCAAGTCCGACGCGCTGACCACTTATCCAACGTTTTTTTAAACATTTTTTTTCTCTCATGACCTTAAACTTGTCTACAATGAATTAAAGTGTATAGGTTTTGGAATGGACTACTGTCATGATTATCCAGAATGCTTCTTCTCGATGAAATCCTTCCTAAGCCGTCATTGGTCGTTGAGAAAAACTCTTGGAAAGAAACATTTTTTTTGCCCCAAGCGCCAACGTTCTTTTTGCAAATTTGCCAAAGGCATTTGTCTGGTTTTTGGGGCGTCTTTATTTCACGTGTGACGCTTTGCGGGATTATGGGACTGGTCGTATGCAATGTGCATACCAGCGTTGCCCGCGTTGCCCGCGTGCCCGCGTGCAAACAGATAACAAGAGAAAATGTGCATCCGGTGAGCTTACATAACTCATCTCCACAATCCTGGGGTCTATTTAAGCTGTCAAATTTACTTTTCATCTTGTGCTGCTCACCCTGCTGCTGCTGCTGCTGCTACTGCTGCTGCTGCGTGCATGTTTTTGTTGCTCTCTCCATCGCTTCTCTTTCACCCCCACGCTCGCTCGCTCGCGCACACACACACACACACACAAAAATCACTAACATGTCTGCGCTGTATCTATCTTAGAGGTAAGATGTTCAGCCTGAACCCAAAGCCGACCTGTTGGGCCTCCGCGATGACAAATAAGTACGTCACCCCTAAAAGCTATTGACGACATCCGCTAAAGAAAGCCAAAACATCTGCTGAGATCTGGATAACGTACCTCCTATAAACTGAATCTCCAATCGACCCACTCCATTGCTGCTGGCTGGAACCAATGACAACAACACCAGCTTCCATTTCTGGAAAGAAAGACAAAAACACTTAGCAAACAAGAGAGCTAACACATTTTTTTGAATGGGTGATAGATAGGGCGCAGTCTCATTTGCGGCTATATTTGCTGTTTTTTGTCAATACATTGGACACCTCGTCCGATAAGGTGCTAGCATGACACTAGGCAGCCGTATGTTATGCTAGCCGCTAGCGTATGCTATGTTAGCCGTTAGCGTATGTTATGCTAGCTGCTAGCGTACCTATGTTATGCTAGCCGCTAGCGTACCTATGTTATGCTAGCAGCTAGCGTACATATGTTATGCTAGCCTCTAGCGTACCTATGTTATGTTATCCGCTAGCGTATCTTATGCTAGCCTCTAGCGTACCTATGTTATGCTACCCGCTAGCGTATGTTATGCTAGCCTCTAGCGTACCTATGTTATGCTAGCTGCTAGCGCACCTATCTTATGCTAGCCGCTAGCGTAACTATGTTATTCTACCTGCTAGTGTGCCTACGGTATGCTAGCCGCTAGCTATGTTATGCTAGCAAATGCCTTGCCACTACCATGGGATATTTTGAATGCATTTACCGTAATGCTTGGAATGCGCGGGGAAGCCATTTTTTCGGGTGAACGTCCGCTGGGTTGATCGCAATAAGTAGCGCGCCGGCAAGAAAAAAAACCAAACAGTCAGGACCATACAAAAATGCAAAAATACAAATTAGCGTTTTAGTGAAAATTTTAGACTTTTAAGTGTGCCCAACAGGTGTAAAATATGGTACATTGTTTACAAAGAGTAATGTCGTAAAACGAGAGCTGGCCAAATGCCTTTAAAGGTCATTTTTTGATGCAGAAGAGCGTTTCGGCGGCCCTGATGGAAATGAACGCAGGCGTGAATTCCACCCTAACATGTAGCGTCCAATCAAAAGCCAGATGGAGTCATCTAAATCCAGCAGTGGCGTGCGGGATCTCTCCGCCGTGCGTACGGGAACCTGAAGCCAAGAAAAGGCTGGTGCTGTTTGAACATGCTCCTTCCTTTTGGCTCCGCTTCTGTCCGCATGCTTGCTTACTTGCGCAATCCGCTTACACAAGTTTCAGCGGAAAAAAAAGCTGTGAGGTACGGCCACGTTCAGGTACGGCCACCTTGGGAACGTCCACGTGGATTGGACGTCAATGGTGGCCAGTCAATTCACTTTTTGGCCAGAAAATAAAACAATCCAGCCCACACGAGATCTAGCGAATGCGATCCGTGAACCAAAAGGTTAACCACACCCATAATCATCTGAAACTACGACGACTAATTGGGAGGAACATCGGAAAAATTGAAGGGAAACGACTCAGGATTTCCTCCTCGCTGGTTTTCCTTGGGTTAACAAAACCGGATTTTCACTTGTTCCGATAGAATTGACTTAATCAAACTGGACTTACTTTACCCGCTTTGCGAGGTTGAAGGTAAACCTTCCCCGTTTTTGTCCGAGAGTCCATCACGGAAAGCCAAACATTATTGTTGCGAGGATTTCGCACACACCGGCGGCTTGCGCTCTCACCTTTTTTTTTCTCCCTGAGGGCGTTACCTATATTCAGGAATGCTTGTAATATGAGACTCACCTGGAAGTCAGCGCTTAAGTTGAGGAAATGGAACTGGCCTGTACCTTTTTCAAAATCAATACACTGTAAATACAGGTGTCAATGTGGCGGCCTGGGGGCCAAATCTGGCCCGCCGCATCATTTTGTGCGGCCCGAGAAAGTCAATGATGAGTGCCGACTTTCTGTTTTAGGATCAAATTAAAATGGAGTATAGATGTATATTAAATTTCCTGATTTTCCCCCTTTTCAATCAATCATTGTCATTTTTTAATCAATTTTTTCTGTGTTTTTAGTTCAAAAATCATTTTGTAAAATCAAAAAATATATTTAAAAATGTTCAAATAAACATTGTTTAAGATCTATAAAAAATGAATATTCAGGGATTTTAATCCAGTTCTTTTAATCCATTTATTAAAAAAAATCTAAATATGATATCTAAAATGGTCCGGCCCACATGAAATCAAGTTGACGTTAAAGCGGCCCGCGAACCAACCCGAGTCTGACACCCTTGGTGTAAATCTTTCTTAAATATTTGTATTTGTATCATGTTTTTTTTCCAGCTTTTCCATTAACTTTTGCACTTTTGACCAACAGCGGATTAGTAACTGTTCATTCCTGTTCACCTGGTTACTGGTTAATTAACCCGTGACCCCTGTGACCCTGAACTGAATGCGGAACTTTTGTTCAAACCCAAATAATTTAACAACACGTAGAGTTAATGCACGAAATTAATATCAAAACGTGGAACCAAAGTACCCATTTTTTTTTGAAGAAATGCTTTGGTTTTCGTAAATAAGAATAAAATGCTATGCTCAAAGAACACGTGGAAGAGCGCAAAGTAGCGTAAACGCGAGCTTGGCGGATGAGCTTGACCGCGGTCCCGTGAAAAAGACGACGAGCGCAGAAAACGTTGGATCTCGCTGCCCTACTTTTCACGGCCAAGACAATGAGGACGTTTACATAGTCGGTCATGAGGTCTTTCAAGCAGAAACTAAGCTAAGCCTTTGCCACAATTAGCCAATCGAGTGTCGACAGATTGACTTTTTCTGTGTCATGGAATCTTCATTAGCAAATGTAATTATACACAACATCTTAAAATATGTACCAATTCAGGGTCATTTTACCATACGACGTCCATTCTTTCGCATATCTACTCCATTTTATATACCATTAATATTATATTTTAATAAGCACATCTGGGAAATGGGATACAACAAAATACACTACTCCTGAAATGAAATGGTCTGGAAAGCAGTTTCCTAACTTGGATTTTTTTTTTTGTAAATAGAAGCATATTTAACATTAAATTAGCATACTTTAATACTACGCCCTAAACACGTGTCAAAGTGGCGGCCCGGGGGCCAAATCTGGCCCGCCGGATCATTTTGTGCGGCCCGAGAAAGTAGATGATGAGTGCCCACTTTCTGTTTTAGGATGAAATTAAAATGAAGAGTATAGATGTATATTACATTTCCTGATTTTCCCCCTTTTAAATCAATAATTGTCATTTTTTTAATCCATTTTTTCTGTGTTTTAGTTCAAAAATCATTTTGTAAAATCTAAAATTATATAAAAAAAGCTAAAATAAACATTGTTTTGATCTATAAAAAACTGAATATTCAGGGCTTTTAATCCAGTTCTTTTAATCCATTTATAAAAAAATCTAAATATGATTCCTAAAATGGTCCGGCCCACATGAAATCAAGTTGACGTTAACGCGGCCCGCGAACCAACCCGAGTCTGACACCCTTGCCCTAAACCCTTTCAAAATGATCAAAATATGCCAACTTTGTATTAAATACATGTGCAAATATATGTTGCATGCAAAAACAAATATCAGGAAATGATTGATTAAACCATTAAAATGATTCAGAAATGCAACAGCGAAGCAAACATACGTAGACACACAACTTAAAATGTTATGCACACTCAAAATAATGGCAACAACCAATCAGGAACTCACCGCCAGTGGTCTGGGGGGGGATGTTTGATTTCGTCCGACGTCTCGTAACTTAGATCGGTTTTGTTTCCCATGGGACTTTTCGTAACCTGAAAATGTTGTAGGTAGAGGTGTTTGTAAGTAGAGGCGTTTGTAAGTAGAGGCGTTTGTAAGTAGAGGCATTTGTAAGTAGAGGTGTTTGTAAGTAGAGGCGTTTGTAAGGAGAGGCGCCACTGCAGTAGGAAAACACTAGGCTGCAAATAAAAAAACACTCCCGCATGCATGAAGAAACGGACTATACAGCATAAGAAAGGCGGGAAGGTGAAGAAGAGCCGGCTTGCTAAATATATTTAAAAAAAACATTTTAAGTGATAAAGCGTGTCTTTACTAAATTAATCAAGCTGCGAGTGAATGTGTGTCTGCTCTCTGATTTCCATGTTAAGTCCACTTTAAACAAATGAAAATTCTCCACGGCAATCTAAGCGACAATTCAAAGCAAATCTTTTAATGTTTCTACTAGCTTTGTTTGGAATGAATTTAAAAACAGACTCGGGCGAGACGCTTCTCTGGAAAGAAATACAGAAAATTCAATTGAAAGCCTTTGTTGTCATTATACAAGTGTAATGAGATGTAAAATCTTAGCATAAAGTGCACATGTCATAATTAGGCATTCAAAAGATTTATATACAATAAAAATGAAGGTTAAAAAAAGTGGTTAGCATCACGTGATAGAGGTCGCTATTGCGTTTTAGCGCAAGTATCAAAAGTGCAAGATCAAAAAATTGCAGTGCTAAGACTGAAGTCAAAGTCTGAGAACGTTACGGCATTATACGTATAGTAAAATATATGTCAGACAGTAAAATGACAGGAAAATATATGTCAGCCAAATAGTGCAACCTCTTCTGTTCCATTTAATAAGCAAATTTGCAAAGAAATATCATGCTGTGTGTGTATTTGGACGTCACTATGTACACATAGTGTTGGAATGTAAAACAAGGTTTCACTGTCAGTTGTCGAATGGCTCGAACGAGGATGGCGGTACCTCCGAGCAAGGTCACCTTCAAATATGCGCTTACACACGACTAGATATTTGGGTGCTCTGCTTTGGCGACGCACACTTGCGCCGGCCGGCCGGCCAATCGGCCGTCCGGGTGACATTTTGCTACTCCTGAGATTGAAATAATCAGGATGAAAGCATCATTCAAAACAATGGTGAGCACATAGGTGCTTGTCAACAATTTGATGCTGATGCTTGTTGATAGGACTAACCCAAGGGGGTGCAGTGAACTAACCCAAAGGTCGTGCAGTGTTTGCGAGTTCTCCTCGAAAATCGCCCGACTTCATTTTCTGTACTGCTTATCCTCGCGGGGGGTGCTGGAGCCTGTCCCAGCTGACTACGGGCAGCAGGCGGGGGACACCCGGGATCGGTTGCCAATTTAGAGTGATTACTTAGCTTAGCATGCATGTTTTTGGGATGTGAGAGGAAGTTGGAGTGCCCGAAGAAAACCCACGCAGGCCCGTGGACAACTATTCATGCTCACACTTATAGCTAAGGGCAATTTTGAGTCATCACTTAGCTCGGCATGCAAGTTTTTGGGATGTGGGAGGAAACCAGAGTACCCAGAGAAAACCCACGCAAACATGCAATCTCCACACAGCGAGGACCCACCTGGAATCAAACCCACGACCCCAGAACTCTAAGACCGTGCCACTAACCACTCATCCACCGAACCGCCCCTTTTTTATATTGTTGGTGAATCTAGTTGTTTAGCAAACAAGACGTGAAATACTGTGAAAATGGTGTTTGCTGCCTTGGCCACAGGCGCAAAATATAAAATAAATCAATTAATGATAGCGGGACGGGAAGGGGAAAAAAAACAGTCTTTGTTTTTCCCTCCTTGTACTCTGGTGCTTCACCGTCAGCGGTAATGAGCTACGTTAATAATGCATTTTCTCTCTGTTGCGCTCTCTTAGCCTTTTATGCTATTTATGTCCACTCGCTAAACAGGCTGTCACAAAAGTCGACGCGACTGTTTCACCACTGTCTCCTCTCTTCATTTACGCCGCTACATGAATATGTCAAATTTGCAGGGCCCAAATTAGGATTTAAACCTCTCCGTCGCACCGAGGCAGCGCTCGGAAAACCCACGGAATAAACGCCTCCTTCCAAAAAGCCGAGTCTTGCCACAGTTCTCCTTTCCCACCAATGAAATGGCCCGTTCCAAACACCAGACACGCAACCTCGCATGGGTCCCACCAGCAGTTTTTGGCCCATTTCCATGCACAGTGAGATGAAAACAATGGCATCCGACGGTTTGGTGCTTTAAAAGAACCTAGCGAGAGTCGACGCTCGTGCTAGCGGCGGCGTGAGAGCGAGCACGCTGTCGGCGCTTTCAGCTAAATGCTAATGTCGGCATGCAAATATGCAAATGACTCCTTTTCTCACAGTATCCTCATATGTTTAGGGGAAAAAAGGCTCATAATTCAGCTTTGTTAGAAGTGTCGAGGCCTAGGAGGCGCTAAAGTGAAATTCAATAGTGTGCGTGTGCATGTGTATGTGTGTGTGTGTGTGTGTGTGTGTGTGTGTGTGTGTGTGTGTCCTCCAGGAAATGTCTAATAAGACAAATGGGACTTGTACCAAACTTTTCATCTCATTTTCTGAACCGCTTTATCCTCACTAGGGTCGCGGGGGGTGCCGGAGTCTTGCCCAGCCGAATTTAAATGAGTTGTCTCTAGTTTTGGGGCTGTAATCCAAATCCAGAATGAAGGCAAAATCAACTTTAACATTGTTTCTATATATATTTTTTAAAACGCCCACCTCATGGTATACAACACGTGTCAAAGTTGCGGCCCAGGGGCCAAATCTGGCCCGCCGCATCATTTTGTGCGGCCCGGGAAAGTAAATGATGAGTGCTGACTTTCTGTTTTAGGATCAAACTAAAATAAAGAGTATAGATGTATATTAGATTTCCTGATATTTCCCCTTTTAAATCAATATTTGTAATTTTTTAATCCATTTTTTCTGTGTTTGTAGTTCAAAAATCATTTTGTAAAATCTAAAAATAAATTTAAAAAAGCTAAAATTAACATTGTTTTAGATCTATAAAAAAATGAATATTCAGGGATTTTAATCCAGTTCTTTTAATCCATTTATTAAAAACATCTAAATATTATATCTAAGAGGGTCCAGCCCACGTGAAATCAAGTTGACGTTAAAGCGGCCCGCGAACCAACCGAGTCTGACACCCTTGGTATACAATATAAATCTTGTGCAAATGGTTTAATGATTGCAGGAAAGGAAGCGCGGTAGAGAGTGGTTAATACAGCCGACTCACAGTTCTGAGGTCAAGGGTTAGATTCTGGTTTCTGGCCTTCCTGTGTGGAGTTTGCAAGAAGAAGAAAAAAAAAAGACAGACAGATTTTAAAAATAAATAAATAAAAACAATGTTCCTTGGAAAGACTTTAGTTGAATTTGGGTATGTTTTGATTTAGCCATTCTTCATGTGAGCCACAGTGACAGCCCTTAAAAGTACTCTTGGCGGAGAGTCATTAAAACGCTAGAGGCACCATTATTTATTAACTAGTATTTCTCTGACTGGGATGTCAATAGTCGTGCGCCAACTTGGCTGGAGATCTGCCGGTAAAAATCGCGCCGAATCTGCCAGACGGTGACTTCAAGGCAAGCACAATAAATATTTTGATATCAATACATCGTGACCGGACGTTTGGTCGCCCGGGTGAATATAATTTTGAGAGCTGGTTTCAACAGTAGATATTTAGATATTAAACTCTCTCATGAATATAATTTTGAGAGCTGGTTTCAACAGTAAACTCTCTGTCATGTTGTCAAACGTCCGGCGACCAAACGTCCGGCGACCAAATGTCCGGCGACCAAACGTCCTGCGGGGTGACCGTATTCAGCGTTTTTTCGTTTATGGCGGCCATGTCTGGTGCACGTGAACCGCAATATTCGAGGGATTACTGTAAACACCCAATGCAAAGTCGACAACAAATTCCCCCTTGAGTGAACGTACGATCAATTAGTAAGCCACCTGATCCAATCCATATTACATCTCCGTCCAATAGGATCACTTTATGGGTGACCTTGCAAAACTGAGGGTGCCGGATTGGGGTCGGGCGGCTGACGTAGAATGTTAAAAGTTTCACTCCGCTCCTCCGTAATGGCCAGAACCTAATGTCTAATTCATATAATTCACATTAGGATGACGAGGACAAGGACGAGGACGGGTGGATGACGAGGACGACTGCAAAAGTACAGCCGTCCGTCTCCAGCGTTCCTCGTCACCCTCGACGCGCCCGTCCGTCCGTCCGTCAAGCGTCCTGGCTCGCCTGCCACTCAAGTGGCTTCTACTCTGACAAGATCGCTGAAATCACGGTTTGGTCAGCCTCCCCGTTCCAGTTAAAACGACCACTCGTCAAACAAAGAGTGAATTGTCCATTCGTCATATTTTTCGCCCGTTTCACTGACTTCCAAGAAACGACGGTTTGCCAATTTTTTCACGATCTTTCCGATTCTCTCCAAGTCGAGTTCAATCAAGCAAATAAAAAATATCATGTCAAGGGCCCCCCTCATCCCTCCCCAGGTTGTCCCTGGGTCACATATGGCAAAGTTGCATAAAGTTGTCTTCCTCCACGGCAGGGAATTTCAAGCACATGCGTCTCAATGTGCTTTTGTCCAGCCGAGCGGAAGGAGAAAGTGTGTTTGGGCCAGATGGAGGACGCAAGAATCGGAAAGAACGGGAGCAACAGCGAGCCGCAGCGACTGTCACGTATACTCCAAAAATACCCTCATCCAGCCTAGATAACCCTTTTGACATTTCACTCACATACAAACACTAAGGACTCAAGTCTTGTAGGTGTTCACAGTGGGAGACCAGGATTTCAAACCCGGGTCTCCCACTGTGAGGCCCACGCGCGAACCACTCATCCGCCGGGCACACAAGGGTCTACAGATGGAAATTAGCCCTCGCCAACAATCTTACATATTTGCATATTCATATGTTCATGCATTAGGTCCTGGGTTCAAATCCCCGGGCCTGCGTAGGTTTCCTTCGGATACTCCGGGTTCCTCCCACAGTCCAAAAAAAATGCAAGGTAAGCTGATTGGACACTCTACATTGCCCCAATTTAGGAGAGCGTGAATGGTTGTTTGTCTCCTTGTGCCCTGCGATTGGCTGGCCAGCCATTCAAGGTCAGAGTCAGCTGGGATACGCTCCAGCACCCCCCACAACCCTAATGAGGATAATGCGGTACAGAAAATGAGATGAGATGTTCGTTAATATGAGTTGTCCCTTATTAAACAAATCAAATCAAAAGATACAAGAAGAACCAAGTGGAAAATCAAGTTAATTAACATTACTAGTCAGCCATTAAAAAAATCCTTCTATGGAAGTTCCTTTCTAACGAAAACCCACTCAGTAATATGCAAATAAACGCCCACTTTTGCTTATTGGAAACTATTTTATAAAATGGAGTCAATTTATCAGAGATTGTCCTTTTTTGCAAATAAAGATTATTATTGTGAAAACTGACCGTCAAATGAAGCTTCACGATGTTTCCGTCTCTTTTCCGGAAGTTAAATACGAACACACAGGACGAACGGACGAATGGATGGACACCTGCTGAGAGGACGACCTATCAGCGGCCTGCGTTCAACTATCTCCTACTCGCAAGATGATTAGCCGGGAGAACTGTCTGTCACGGGGCCAGCAATGCCCGCCCCTTTTTTTTGATTCCACTATACGGCGTTCACTATCTCCGCACTCCGATGAGAACTCGATTTGATCACCATGCACAACTTTCACGTTGTGTCATTCCAGAACAGAATCATGTTTTTTAGGACTTTTCGGCCCGTGTAGTCTATTTTTATTCCTTTGTTTTGGTTTGTTTGTTGTTTTTTTTTCTTTTCTCAAGCGTTATTTGGCCGTGCAGATCGCTCCAGAAACCGAACAGAGTCGCCACGAGCGTCCGGGAGAGATGAAGAAGAGGAAGAATTATTCTCTTGGACTTTTCTTACTCGTCTGGAGACTATCGCTATTTTTCAGGTAAAAGACACCACCACATTTCTCCACTTTTGCTTATAACTTATGCCTATTTTGTGCAATCAACTATTGAACAGAATTGAATGATTGTATTATCATTATCCTGGTAGAATGAGATTTAAAGCTTCCACCATGTGCACAAATAACAACAACAAATAAGTAGGGAAGTGCACAAATAAACAAATAACAACATCAAAAATCCAAACCAACTGATTAATAATCAATAAATAAGTAGTCAAAAACACAAATAATTAGGGAAGTGCACAAATAACAACAGTAAACAAACAAATGAACAGGTAAATAATCAATAGCTACTAAATAAATAAGTAATCAACATAACAAATGATGTTCCTTTTCTGACCTGTCCACGTAATATTGATATTCACTTGTATTAAAATACCCAGAGTTTGTGGAAAAGTAAATTAGTTTGATTAGGTTTTTACATTTATTTCATAATATGGGTGCAAATACAAATAGAAATTATGTAAAGTAGTCACTGAATTCTTCTGAAAATGATCATGTGATTTCTTAATGCTTTTCCATTTGAATGAAGTGAAAATGAATCGATCTGGCCCAAATTCCAATTTCTAATCAGGGATATCATTCTAATTATTGTATAATTCTATTTATTGACTGAAGTTATTGAAGGAAAGCCAGAGTACCCGGAGAAAACCCACGCAAGCTTGGGAACAACCACGAATGCTCACACTCATAGCTAGTTGCAATTTAGCATTTAGCAATTAGCTTATGGAGCATGTTTTGGGGATGTGGGAGGAAAGCCAAAGTACCCAGAGATAACCCACGCAAGCCCAGGGAGAACATGCAAACTTCACACTGTAAGAACCGACCTGGGATTGAACCCACGACCCCAGAACTGTCAGTCCAACGCGCTGACCCCATGGCCGCCGCTTTAACCGTGGATTATTTGAATATAGTAGAAGAATGTTTGTTTGTTTGGATGATGATGATGATGATGAAGATGATGATGATGAGTCAGCCAGCCGCGCTCTGCCGCGGAAGATCTCCTTAATTCTGAATTTTTGCTGTAAGTAGAGCAGACTACGATGCCTTTGTAAAGCCTGAAGGCTTTCCATGGGACTCACAGCGTTCGTCTCATTTTTTTCTAAAAGACAAACTTTACAATACAGTAATCCCTCAAATATCGCGGCTTCACTACATCACAAATTTGTTTCTGGGGGAAATTATTTTAAAAAAATGTACGTTCATAAAAATGTGCAAATCCACGCTGAAACTCGCAAGCGGAAGCCACTCCCCTGAAGTAAAAAAAAAATTAAAAAAATATTTTTTTGAATGCAGGTGGGTCCACCTGTGTGGAGTTTGCATGTTGTCCCCGGGCCTGCGTGGGTTTTCTCTGGGTATTCCGGTTTCCTCCTACATTCCCAAAACATGCAAGTTAGGCTAATGGTATGCTAAATTGCCCCTAGCTATGAGTGTAAGCATTAATGGTTGTCTCCGGGCTTGCATGGGTTTTCTATGGGTATTCTGGTTTCCTCCTACATTCCCAAAACATGCAAGCTAGGCTAATGGTATGCTAAATTTCCCCTAGCTATGAGTGTGAGCATTAATGGTTGTTCCCGGAGTTTGCCTGTTCTCCCCGTTCCTGCGTGGGTTTTCTCTGGGTATTCCGGTTTCCTCCTACATTCCCAAAACATGCAAGCTAGGCTAATGGTATGCTAAATTGCCCCTAGCTATGAGTGTGAGCTTTAATGGTTGTCCCCGGGCTTGCGTGGGTTTTCTCTGGGTATTCTGGTTTCCTCCTACATTCCCAAAACATGCAAGCTAGGCTAATGGTTTGCTAAATTGCCCCTAGCTCTGAGTGTGAGCATTAATGGTTGTCTCCGGGCTTGCATGAGTTTTCTATGGGTACTCCACTTTTCTCTCACATTCCAAAATCATGGATGCAAAGCATTACTGGTCCTCTCGCTATATTTTTCTGGCCACCACCTCCTCATGCGGTGATTTTTCAAGTGGCGGGATAAATTGCCCGTGTTTCCGCTGGATGGAGCAACTTGAGCGTGACGGCTTTCCCGCGGTACCTTTCTGTGGGGCACATCTGCATCCTCCAATCCAAAATTGTCCCAAAAGCGCGGCGTTGTGGCGTGCCACTTGTGCTCAGCTAGTGTGACCTGTTTATGTGGAGCGCGAGCCTTTTGGGAATTTGCTTGGCCACGGGAAAACGGGGATTACGTGGGAAATCCCCTCGTTAACGCCAGGTTCTATATTGTCGGAAAAACAGTTAACAGATGGATAGTTCCACTATTGTTTTTCATTTGAGTATTTTTACATTTTCCTTTTTTTGCGACGTATAGTCCGGAAAATACGACACTTCCTATTCAATAGTTTGTTGTAATGCAATTTGTGTCTCATAGCGAGAAACCAAATATATATCTAATAAATAATGAATATCAAATAGCAAGTTGGCAGCCAAGTGGTTAACGCGTGTGGCTCACAGTTTCGGGGTCGTGGGTTCGATCCCAGGTACTCCGTTTTTCCTCCCACATCTCAAAAACATGCAACGTAGGCTAATTGTATGCTAACTTGTTCTTACCTAGTATTGGTTGTTCTTTGTCTCCTTGTGCCCTGCGATTGGCTGGCCACCCTGCTGGTTCCTGTAGTCAGCTGGGGTAGGCTCCAGCACCCCCCTTGTGAGGCTAAGCGGTTCAGAAAATTAGATTAGATTAGATGAGTTAACTTTATTCTTCCCGTATTCGGGAAATTTCATTGTGACAGTAGCAAGAGGCCGAGAATACAGACACAGGAAAAACATTTTAGATATAAATAAATAGGTCATAAATAAGTAAATAAATAAATATATAAATAAATAAATGGAATGAAATAACAAGTTGTGATCGCATGTTGACTAAGTCTAAAAGACTGCCAGATGCTTTAGGCAACAAGTTTAAAATGAGCGCTATTAATACCATTTGACAGAGTTGTGAGCTTTAAAGTGCATAAATAAAAATAAATAAATAAAATTCCCCTCCCCTTTTTAACTCGCCTTGGGTGCACGCGACTTTGATGTTAAAATAATAGTGTTGCTTTTGATACTGTCAGCGCTAAACACGACAAGGTTAGCATAGCATCCAGTTCGCTTCAGCGGGAGTTGCTTTGTAACATTCATTCATTCCTTTTCTGAACCAATTTATCCTCACTATGGTCGCGGGGGGTGCTGGTGCCTATCCCAGCTGACTCTGGGCTAAAGTCGGGGGATATCCTGAATTTGTGGCCAGCCAATCAGAGGGCAGGAGTAGACAAACAACCAATAATTCGTATCTAGGGGCAATTTAGAGTGTCCAATCAGCCTACCGTGCATGTTTTGGGAATGTGGGGGGGAAATTGGAGTACCCGGAGAAAACCCACGCAGGCCCAGGGGAGAAGATGCAAGTTGGATTTGAACCCCGGAGCCCAGAGCTGCGAGGCCGAGGCGCTAACCACTGGACCACTTGCTTACATAATGCATTTCACGTGTGGGCTTTTAAATGTTTTAGTCATGGTGTGTGTGTGTGTGTGTGTGTGTGTGTCTGGTTCGTGGCTCGCTCCGTGAAAAGCTTTTGGAAGCCGCCAGCAACATTTTCCGAGCTCCCTGTCAGGATATATGATCTATATTTGACTCTTGTGTCGTATTTTTATTCTCGTACTGTCACAGGCAATTTCTCACTGAAAATATTCTTCTCAATGACAAATCATTTGCAGTATTTAGTGGCCTAAGTTACTGTTTTTTTTTGACAATGTCATGAGCACAGTGGAAGGATAAGAAATGAAGCTTGAGATGCGACCGATCGTATTTACCGTATTTTCTCGCGTATAAGCCGTATTTGTAACTCAAAGAAATGAAAAAATCTGTCGTACTTTTTACTTTAATCAATCTTTAAAGTACGTTCATCTCTATCTGAGGCAACCATTTTATGTTTTTGATCTCGATGGGGTTAGGTTTAGTGCACAGGTATCAAAGTGGCGGCCCGGGGGCCAAATCTGGCCCACCACATCATTTTGTGCGGCCCGGGAAAGTAAATGATGAGTGCCGACTTCTGTTTTAGGATCAAATTCAAATGACGAGTATAGATGTATATTATATTTCCTGATTTTTCCCCCTTTTTCCATCAATCATTGCAATTTTTTATCCATTTTTCTGTGTTTTTAGTTTTTTTTATCAGTTTTTTTCTTTTGGTGTTTTTAGGTCAAAAAGCATTTTGTAAAATCTAAAAATAAATATATAAAAATATTTTCGGTTTTCCACTTTAATATTGAATATAATTAAAAAAATGTTTCCATTTGAAATGAAAAACAAATGATTATTAGATGTTTTCCCCTACTAAGAAAAAAAAGTTCAAATGAACAGTTTTATATCAATAAAAAACGGAATATTTAGGGCTTTTGATCCAGTTCTTATAATCCAATTAAAAAAAAAAAATCTAAATATTATATCTAAAATGGTAATATGTTATTGCGGCCTGTGAACAAACCTTTGGTTTAGTGTTTTCGTGAACATAACTGGATTTGTTTTTAAAAAGAGAATGATTGTTATCAATGCATTCTTTGCTTGCTGGCAGTTTCATCATCACGAGATTTTTTGGTTGCGATATTCTTAAAAAAAACGACGGTTTCACGTTGCGTTTCCCTGCGAAAACAGTTTGAGTGAGAGTTGTTGTAGCTTCGGAATGGATCAATTATTGACGAGGTATGAATGTTACGCCGTGTCTTTTCCTCATGTTTAAAAACAAGGACGAGCGGAAGAGGAGAGTCGCAAAAGTGGGAAAAATGCTGAGAGGAAAAAAAATGGAAAAGAGAGCAAAGATTTTGGGCGAGCAACCTAAGCCGCTTAACAGCTGATTTCCGAGGCGGCAAAACTGACGCCTCGTCCGTCAATCAAAAATTCCTTTGAAGGAAACACACCCGTGTAATGCGACTCAAACTCATACAATCAAATGAGTCAACATATTCATTTTTTTGTAAAAAAATTAACACAACCGTTTAGTGGTGTCATTTAGATGGCATATATTTAAATCCAAATTGAAAAAAGTGGAGTAATTGCTAATTGCCTAAGCGTCTTTAGAAAAAAATCTATACTTGTTTAAAATGTTATTAGCGTGTCGGCCTCGCAGTTCTGGAGTCGAGGGTTCAATCCCGGGTGGGTCCTCACTGTGTGGAGTTTGCATCTTCTTCACAGGCTTGCGTGGGTTTTCTATGGGTACTACGATTTCCTCCCTCCACCCAAAAACATTCAGGCTAGGCTAATTGGATGCTAATTGAATTGAATGTGTTTATTGTCATTTTACATGTATAATGAGATTTAAAGCTTCACCATAAAGTGCACAAATACAACAATAAAACGATAAGACGGACAAATCAATAATCATTAAATTCTAAATAAAAAAAATAAAAAAAGAATTGATAAATGAATAAGTAGCAGACCGGAGTAGCCCAAAATCACGCAACGTAAACTAATTCTATGCTAAATTGCCCTCTAGCTATGATTGTATCCTCGTGCCCCGCGATTGGCCGGCCACCCATTCGAGGTCTCCTCCACGGGATATGCTCCAGCACCCCCCGCCACCCTCGTGAGGAGAAAAATGGACGAATGCCTTCCACGGGTCATCCTTCCAGGCGAGAAATGTTTCCAAGAAACATTTAAAAGCTTATTTAGGACAAGCCCACCCAGCAATTAGTAGAATTGTCGGGTTTGTCGTCTAAAATAAGAGAAAAATTGGACTTATTTGTGCAAGGGATGACTCAAGATTGGCAAGCGGACTGGCACAGACAGCAAATGGTCCGTATGCGCATCTGGACGCATGTGTGTACTGTTCCATGGTATCCAGGAAGCATTTCTGTGTCACTGCTCATTGGCTGGGGGCGGGGGGAGCCGGACGGCCAACCGGCCGACCGGCCAACCAGTGTTTGCGTCACCCCTCGCCTTCATGCCGTCCTCCCCGGACGGATCTGACAGCCACCGAAACATGGATTTCAGTCAATCTCGTCGCTGGTCTTCTCTGCTATTTTATTCCCCCGAAAAAGAAGAAAAACATCCAGATTTGTGGATATTGCTGTAGCGCCCCGTTGGATTCCGTCACGGTTAGCTTGCTCCGAGGTGCTAGTACTACTTTCCGCCCGCCAAACAGCTGTTCTTAAAATATTAAAACAGCTGTCCATGGTGTCGCCACAAAGCAAGACACTCACGATGCTGGCGTGACTAAGATATTAATAAAAATAGAGCCCTATAAATATTTAAATATTAAATATTGTCAGGATATTACTAGTATAATGAGATTTAAAGCTTCAACACAAATGCACAAATAACAACAATAACAGACAAATATATAATCAATAAGTCATACATGAAGTAGTCAAAAACATAACAAAGTCGGCAAATAGCACAAATAAAAATATTTTTCCAAATAAAGCCATGTCATGGTTCGGTGGATAAGGCGGCCTTGCAGTTCTGGGGTCGAGGGTTCGATTCCCAGGTGGGTCCTCGTTGTGCGGAGTTTGCATGTTCCCTCCAGGGCTTGCGTGGGTTTTCTCCGGGTACTCCGGTTTCTTCCCACATTCCAAAGACATGCATGCTAGGCTAATTGTATGCTAAATGGCCCTTTCGCTATGATTGGTTGTATCCTCGGTAGGCAATTTCGATGCATGTCTTTGGAATATGGGAGGCAACCGGAGTACATTGAGAAAACCCGCGCAGACCCAGGGTGAACACGCAAATTTCACACAGGTAACTAACCTGGATTTGAACCCAAATCCCCCACAGTGAGGCCCACTCACGTAAACCACTCATCCACCGAACCGCCCTGTGTGAGCGTGTGTGTGTGAAAAAGAGGTTAAATGAGTAATGAAGCTGGTGGCAAAGTAAATCATCAAGTTTACGCCCCACCAGAGTCCACGCTCGTACCTTCAAATGCCAAATAAAAGGTTGATGATCCTGAAAAAGCACGTGTGTGTATGTGTGTGTGTGTGTGTGTGTGTGTGTGTGTGTGTGTGTGTGTGTGTTTGTGGTTTGTTTATCCGAGCGCTCCTTGCTGTAAACAGAGATATTTTTGGAATTGTTCTCTCTTGTCACACATCATTCATATATTCAAAAGCAAGCAAGTCTCGTCGTATACGTACGTACTTACTTACGTCCGTCCGTAGTAGGCACGTGCCCAGATCGACCCCTAGTGGTGCGGCAGGCAACACCTGTCCACTTGGCCGGCCGGGATTAGAAAATTGCTCTTTCGGATTAAACACAGATTATTGTTCCATTCATCAACATAGAATACACGTAGAAAAATGATTGTCCTTGTCATCAGATATGATATAGGATCAATCCCAGGCCACCTAACACAATGTGTTTTCTCACTTTTATGTATACATTTGGGCAGGACTTTAAATGTTTTTGTTGGAAATATTTTTTATGCTATGCTAGGCTAACTATTTTGATCATGGGTTCATTGGTTAGAGATATTTTTTTCACTTCAAATTGTCCATATCTTCACAAAATCTGCATTTTTGGGGTCTTCATTTCTCTTTAAACCTTTTTTTAACCAATCCATCAAACCAATCAAAAGCCTCTATTGTCATCATACACAGCTGCGTATAACGAAATAGAAAATGTTTGCCCCGCAAATGTTTGTAAATAACGATAAAATGAGCAAACAAAACACCAAACTGGAGAGCAAAGAGCCACTGCACCCGTACGCGCTGCCATCTTGGATCTATGTGTTCCTTTTTAGTTCCTTATTCCTTCCTTGTGAGGATTTTATTCAACATTTCAATCCAGGCTTTTCAAAAGTAAACAAACTGTTTTCGCTGTCAAAGCGGTATTTATTTTTCACGGTTGCAAGCAACTATTAAGATCCCGTTAATACGAAGCCAGAAGAAAACACTTTGTAAGATGCTTTCAGCCCATGAGTAATGATAGCTTATTAATTTAATGAGTCCTGGGGAGCTGCACGTGTTAATTAGTGTGTGTCTGTCAGGAAAATTCAATAAATCCGACTGTGATTTAATTTTTTTTTTAAAAAAATCGGTACTAATCAGTGCTATTAATAGCAGATATATTCATTTAAGATCAAATTCAGCATAAGTAAAGTATCACAGTGGCACTTGATATTGCATATTTGTGGCAATATAAAACCGCAGTAAAATTCAAACAACCAATAAATTGGATGTTTTTCTTCAGGGGTGTTTTTACATTTGTTTACTTGCTAATGCTAACATTAAACTGCAGGTTTAATATACAATAATCTTCATTGTCATGTTTTTTTAGTTGTTACTTGACGTAAATGTCTGAGAATTTTTTTTAACGTTAAAATATCAGTTGAATGAGCAAATTGTCATGTCTTTTTGTTTGTATTTTGTAACAGTGTTAGCCAGTGTAAGGAAGTTGACCACGCCGCCAAAGCACGGCAAGTGCCGATGTCGCCGTCGGACTTTCTGGACAAACTGATGGGGAGGACGTCGGGATACGATGCCAGAATAAGGCCCAATTTTAAAGGTATCCCATAATTAGGCCTGCGTGATTTGTTGACTTTGCCAGAGGTGAAAAATGGCTATACATTTTGCATACAGTATGTGTGGGAGGGAAAAAACATTCTTACCCAAATATAAGACGATCCTGAATATAAGACGACAGGTTCCATTTTTGTAGAGAAAATAATGAGAGTGCATCTGAAACAAATGATGATAACAATTATATTGAAGTTTTTTTTCCCGAATATGGTATGAAATAAAGTTCTAATCTAATATTGGAGAGAAGCATGTCATTTTGCCTCATTCAAATCATGCAAAACCCGTCTATCACATCTTGCTTAATATCTGCTGAACATTTAAATATGTCAACTAAATTTGTAAATAATGGCCCCTGCTTTTTGAAATAAAAATGAACCAATCTACTGTGATTAAACAACTCGAAAAAGATGCCCTGTTACCATTCCTGACCCAAAAAAGACACTGAAATCGCCTTTTTCCCCCTAAAAAATACCAATCTTTTCACTGCAAATAGTTTCATATTCATCAGTGAACATACCTTTGGAATCACCATTTTTTCCCCTAAAAAAAATGACCTTTCAACATAATATTTTCTCATATCCATTCGTAAAAAAAGTCCTAGTTATTGCATGTATAGACCACAAAAACTTTGACATTATTGTCGATAACACTATAGAGTAATCCGTCGAATATCGCGGATTATGCACACCAGATACTTATCGAAAAAAGTAGGATCACCCCTATCATTCGTACCATACTACTACACGCTCGCTATCGTATTGCCTTATTGTGTAACAACTGTAATTGTCTTTTTGCAGGTCCGCCAGTCAACGTGTCCTGCAACATTTTCATCAACAGCTTTGGCTCCATTGCTGAAACCACCATGGTACGTACCTAATCATGACCAATGTTCCCTCTAAGTTGCGCACTACTCTCCTCTTCCCTGCGCACAGCAAATCATATGGAGCGCACAAAATAAAATCCCCATTTTTTTTTTTTTTAGCTGTGGGCCGCCCATTCATAGATATTAATCATCACATTTTATAATGACTAAATCATTTATGTGTAGTAGACATACTGGTGTGTGCCCATAGCGAGCAATGATGATCACAGTGTGCTCAGGGAGGTTGTCTTTCTGCCCAGACAAACAAAAAACTAGAGGGAACATTGATCATGAGCAGTATAATCCAAGGCAAACGGCCACGTTTTGACGGACATTTCATCCTCGAAAGCAACGCCGAGTCAACTACGACAGTCTCCATCCATATGTTACTTTAGGATTAACAACTTTCACCATCTGTCTAACCATCAAGCCACTACTTAACATATCTTGATAACCGTCCACCAGTGACATCAACGACACGTCCGCATATGTTTTAACGTCCCAAAAAAGTACTTTTCCTGATCTCATTCCAACCGGCAATGTCATTTTATTGGAAGACCACGGCCTAGCGTACTCAAAAATCATGGTAAATGTCACTATAAATCATTGAAAAGAGAGGGGGCGGCCATTTTATCTTTTTATCACGGAAAGTGTATACACATAGAGGGAGGTTAATTTTAAATATCTAGTGTAAGTCACACACACACACACACAAAGAGACACACACAGGGGCTTAAAGACAGGTTTGCTACGGCGGTGTGCACACGCTATCTATGTTAAACAGATTTACTGATGTTACTTTTTTTTTTTTCATTTGCTCACGCAATCCCTTTTAATCCATTTTCTCTCTCTCTCTCTCTCTCTTTGTGGGCAGAACACAAAGGGAAATATTACAATGCCAGCGTTTTGTCTTTCATAAACAGTATAAATACGTATACATGCGCAGGATGCTTGGATTTCTAACTTATAGTAGAAGTACTTACTGTCTTGTCGGTGGTGGTTTAAGGTCACGGGCAGGATTCTTTATTTATGTAGTCAGTATCTGGCAACCGTGGCTGGCAACCGTAGCCAATAGTAGCAGTGAAGTGCTTGTTTTATCAAAAATGTTTGTGTACCTGTAGCTGTAGGGATTAAAAAAATAGAAAAAAATCTTAGTGACTCACTTTTAGATACAATGTAAAGAACAAAACAATTGCATTCCGTTTCCTTGTGATAAACTTTGAAGTATATTAAATGGAATGCTTTTATTGTCATTATACACGTATGATGAGATTGAAATTACAACAACAAGCAAATAAATAATTAATAAATATGAATAATAATAAATAAATGATCAGTGAATAGGTAGCCAACAACATAAATAAGGAAGTGCCCAAATAACAACAACAAACAAATAAATAATCAATAAATACAAATAAAGATAAATAAACAATCATAAATTAATAAAAATAATAATGAATAAATAAAAATAATAATGAATAAATAAAAATAATAAACATTAAATGATAATAATAAAAAATAAACACAAATAATAAACATTAAATGATAATAATAAAAAAAAAAAATAGTAGTCACATAATAAGTAGTCAACAACATAAATAAGTAGGGAAGTGCACAAATAACAAACAAACAAATAAGTAATAAATAAATAAGACGTCACATAATTAGTCAACGTAGATAAGTAGTCAACATAGATAAGTGGTCACATTAATAAGTAGTAGGTACAAAAGTGGCTAAAGTGGTTAGCAGCCACTTGGAGTTTTAATGCAAGATATGACATTAATTCATCTTGATTTAGTCCTACTGGGTGCAGAACTGGATTTGAGTATGGTGATGGCTTTTGGAAAGAAACTATCCTTCTAACTATCTATTTGTCTTGGCTGTTATGGTATAGCTCATTTTTTTTAAAGCAAGAACTATTGTTTGACGAAAGGAATTGTGAAAGTGAATGCGGCTACTAGTTAGACAGATTGACAGATTGAATTCAGTCTCCATTTTTTTGTTTTTAGGACTATCGCGTGAACATCTTTCTTCGTCAGCAGTGGAACGATCCCCGACTGGCCTACGCGGAATACCCGGACGACTCTTTGGACTTGGACCCGTCCATGTTAGACTCCATTTGGAAGCCCGATCTCTTTTTCGCCAACGAGAAGGGGGCGCACTTCCACGAGGTCACCACCGACAACAAGTTGCTGCGCATTTTTAAGAACGGCAACGTACTCTACTCCATACGGTGAGTGCTAAAAGTCATTGTACAAAGCCAAAACAACAACAACAACAACAAAATCCAAAACAAACGACTTCAAGATCAAATCATAGTGGAATAAGAGTACTTCAAAATGTAGCAGCTGGGATTACTGTATTCCAATGTATACTCTTGCTGAGTATTTTCCTTCCACACCAATGCTGTTAGCATCCACGTTGCTCTTTCTGTATTACTTATGGAAATATGGAAGAAGCATTGCATGCTTTTTGTGTTCATATTTAAAGACTGTCACCGTGGTTGACTTCTCACTTGTGCTTTTTTTTTATTCTATATTTTCAGACTAACATTAACACTTTCATGTCCCATGGATCTCAAGAACTTCCCCATGGATGTTCAGACCTGCATTATGCAGTTAGAAAGCTGTAAGTACTGCCCGCAAGTCGCGAGATGGCTCGTCAAATACTCGCGGAAGCTTATCGAAAGTGATTTAAAAAAGAAAACACTCAATTTCATGTTACTCTTCAATAATTTGGCGGCTGGAGGCGGATTTTTGTTTCTATTTTGATCACCGTTTTAAAAACGCCTCTCAAGAGTCAAGAGCTTAGAAAAAGAAGGCTTTCTTTATATATATATATATATATATATATATATATATATATATATATATATATATATATATATATATATATATATATATATATATATATATATATATATATATATATATATATATATAAATTTCAATTTTTTTTTTCTAATTGGTTTAAAAGAAATGGACCAAAAGCCCTAAATATTCAGGTTTTTAAAAAAAATCTAAAACAGTTAACTTGAGCTTTTTTTCCTTAATAAGGGAAAACGTCTTTTAATCATTTGTTTTTTCATTTCAATTTTTAAAAAGTATGTCACTATTAAAGTGGAAAACAGAAAATATTTTTATATACTTTACGAAATTCTTTTTGAACTAAAAACCAAAAGAAAAAACATTGATTGGATAAAAATTGCAGTTATTGATTTACAAAGGGGAAAATCATGAAATATCATTTGAATTTGATCCTAAAACAGAAAGTCGGCACTCATCATTTACTTTCCCGGGCCGCACAAAATATGCGGGGGGCCAGATTTGGCCCTCCGGGCCACCACTTTGACACTTGTGTGTAAGATTGTAGGCTAATTTTCACATGTTGTCCCTTGTTAAAAACACAAGATAAATTCAATAAGGCACCAAATAGTAGGGAAAAAGAGAAAAAAACTAGGATAAAAGACTACAACGCATCTTGGAAACAATTTAAATCTAAATGAATATCATATAAATTGTCTTTATGAATAAAGACACGACACTCGAAGAATAACAACGTCAACATTGTGTAACATTTTTCCCCACGGCGCCCTTTTTTGTCGACAGACACGCAGCTTTTTTGAAGTAAACTCCAAGTCATAAATGTGTAACCTCATTTCTGTGAGGACTAATTTACCCTTTGTCCAATTAGGAGCAGAATCAGGCCTCGGGCCAATGAGAGCACAAAGATCGCATTACTAGACTTCACTGCTTTTGCTTTTTGGGACTTTAATTGTAGATTTTACCATGTACTCTTATAAACTAGTACTATATGCCAATTTTACATATACTGTGATTGTTTATGTTCAAATGATGCAGCTTAGTAAGCGTTAAAAGAACGATACAAATGTAAATAAGCTTTTTTGCTGTGAGAAAAGTACTTTTACTTCATATATGAACTCTTACGCAAAGTGGGTTGTCTAAATTGCACATGAATTTTGCATGGCTTTGTTCTAAAATTGGATGTTTTTTTCTATAGTTAAATTACAATGATTGGATTTTTGTTTTTCAGTTTTAATCGCTGTGTATTAACAAAAACAGGAGCAAAAGTTTCATAAAACCAGAATTAAATTGGCCGGAGGCTAAGTACACACACAGAAGAGGCTTTTTTTTTTCCATTTCTTTTTAGCAGTCTGAGACAAGTGAACCTTAAAAGGAAAAAAAAACATTTTTTTGTGTATGGCTTAGGGCACGTAATGGCTTCTATGGGCGCTTACAAAAAATGTTTTTGGGAGTACTGGGGTAGTGCAAGGTTTTGCTTTTTTTTCAACCATTTTGTAGGTTGGTGAGGAAAAAATTGCAAAATAGAGGCACCCCTATTTAAAAAAAAATACATTAATTTTAAAAATTCTTCAATGCTGAGTCATAATAGCAACAGTAGCTTCTGCTTACGAGTTTCAGCGTGGATTTTCACATTTTTATGAACTTGAAAAAAAATGATAATAAAAAAAAAAACTAATTAAAAAATAAAATGGAAATAAATAAATAAATAAAAATAAAACAGAAAAATAATATTTTTTTTTAAAGATAAAAAAATAAAAAGATTTAAAAAAAATGTAAAAAATTAAAAAATTTACAAAATTAAAAAATACAAAAAAATGCAATTTAAATAAAAATATAAAATACATTTAAAATAACAATAAAAAAATACATAAATAAATAATATAAAAATGAAAATTAAAAAAATAAATACAAAAATACTAAAATACAAAAAAAAAAACTTTTAAAAATCCCCACACAAAAATCCATGATAGTGAAGCCGTGAAAGTTGAACCTTGAAATAGCGAGGGATTACTGTACTGGTATAATGACAATGCCAGCATTGATTTCAATTGAAAGCCTTTTTTTTTTTTTTTTGACTGTTTCCAGTTGGTTACACCATGAACGACCTGATCTTCGAGTGGCAAGAAAACGGGCCGGTCCAAGTGGCCGAAGGACTGACGCTCCCGCAGTTCCTCCTTAAAGACGAATCGGACCTCAGATACTGCACCAAGCACTACAACACAGGTAAGCCAAAGGATTTCCGGGCGCCGCCACCGCCGGTCCTCCCTCGGACCAACGCCAGAGTCTCAAATGGCTCCGGCGTTTTGGAAACATGGCCGAAAGTTAGAGTTGATTTGTCGTGGCTTGACACGAGCGTGTTTGCGTGACGTTGCAGGTAAATTTACTTGTATTGAAGTGCGGTTCCACTTGGAGCGTCAGATGGGTTACTACCTGATCCAAATGTACATCCCCTCTCTGCTGATTGTCATTCTATCCTGGGTCTCCTTTTGGATTAACATGGACGCCGCCCCGGCTCGAGTGGCCCTCGGCATCACCACCGTCCTCACCATGACCACCCAGAGTTCCGGCTCCAGGACCTCATTGCCCAAGGTTACTTTAGTTTTGTTACCTTTGCTTCTAAAACCACAATTGGACTCTTAATGACCGTTTTGGCCCGAATATAAGACGGTGTTTTCTCGCCGAAAAAGTGTCGGTCGTCTTACGTTCGGGGTCTAGACATTCACAAGGCCTGATTGCGCCAAATATCTTTAAAAAAACGCTTTGACAATTAATGCAGTGATTGCATTTTTGTTGTTTTATCACAGTCGATTAATTGATTTAAATTTAAAAAAAAAACAGAAGCTATGCATTTAAAAATGTGATTGCCCTTTGGAGGTTGACATCTTTAAATGTTCAGCAGATTAAAATGTGATCGACAGTAAATTTAGCATGATTTGGAGGAGGAAAAATAACATTCTTTTACTCTCGGATATGAAAAATGAAAGATTGGGATGTAAAATGTCCTGAAATTTTTCAACGGCTGTACAATTGAAAACGAAGAATTCGATTGTTATCGTTCGGCAACTCCAATTTTATTTTGCACGCTACGCATCTGTTGAGCGTGCGCTAAAGTCACACACACACTCACACACACACACACACACACACACTTATTTTGCATGCATGACAAAAAAAACGAGACACGGAGCACTTTGTTCCATCCCCCTTATTAGCACGTCCATTCCCCTCGCACGTATACCGTATACATGCGCCACACAAAAGTTTGCGTGTATGCGCCGGTGGTCCGAAGCAAGGAGGTTTCTCGTGTTCCCGCCGCTAAACAGAGCTTTGCACTCACTCCCCCCCATCTTACGCATGTCTGAATACAGCGTTAAGTTGTCTCATTTTGAAAAAAAGATTGTCCTCCGACAGGCACGAGACGAACGATAGCTTGCGCCGTAAAACGACGATATTTTGAGTTATAAGTGTTGTGTGCGTGCGTGTGTGGCAGGTCTCTTACGTCAAGGCCATCGACATCTGGATGGCCGTGTGTCTCCTCTTTGTCTTCTCGGCGCTGTTGGAGTACGCCGCCGTCAATTTCGTGTCCAGGCAACACAAAGAGCTGCTGCGATTCCGACGACATCCCAAGAAGAGCAAGGTACGCCATCCGAGATACTCTCTTTGTACCGCATCTTTACGAGATCTCGCTTTGTAAAATTTGCGATTTGTTGTCTTGAAAAAACGGATTTCTCATATTTGTGGCATGCTAGTTTTAGAGGGGAGCATGAGAACGCTAGCTAGCGCATGGCTCTGCATGGCTGCATCACATGAGCTGGTTTTTTTTGTTTTTGCCTTTGTAAGGCTATCTGAACAAGATTAGCATGGGGTGATTTTGTTTTTTTGTTTGTTTTTTTGGGGGGGTGTCCAATGAGGCATTCAGTCAACCTTAGTTTACATTGAGTGGCGATTCTGGTCAAAAGTTCAGTGTTCAGGTTCACTTATTTTTTCGTTAGAATCTTCGAGAGCTAGAGAGCAAATCTAACCATTTTTGGATGGTCCAAAAAAGTCGAATCGGAAATATCAAATAAGGGATTTCATCTCATTTAAGGCCAATAACTTGTGTAAACTCCAAACCTAGAATGTGAGCTGCAATACGCGTTAATCAACTTTTTTCTTTAACAAAGTACGTGTAACCGAAAAACTTGCAATTCTTTTGTATGTGTTTTTTGATGAGGATGAGGATGTTGAGGATGATGTTGAGAATGATGAGGATGATGATGATTAGGATGATGATGAGGATGTATAGAATGAGAATGAGAATGAGGAGGATGATGATGAGGATGATGACAATTTTGAGGATGTTGAGGATGAGGATGATGTTGAGAATGATGAGGATGATGATGAGGATGATGTTGAGAATGATGATGATGAGAACGAGGAGGAGGATGATGAGGATGAAGATGAGGATGATGATAATGTTGGGGTGAGGGTGAGGATGAGGATGTTGAGGATGATGTTGAGAATGATGATGATGATTAGGATAATGATGAGGATGATGATGAGGATGTATAGAATGAGAATGATGAGGATGATGATGAGGATGATGACAATGTTGAGGATGATGTTGAGAATGATGAGGATGATGAGAATGAGGATGATGAGAATGAGGAGGATGAAGATGAGGATGATGATAATGTTAAGGATGTCGAGGATGATGATGAGTATGATGTTGATGATGAGTATGATGATGTTGATGAAAAAAATTCCATTGTATAGGTGTTTTTTTTTGGGGGGGGGGGTTGCAATGAGAGAAAATAAGCAACATTAGCTATGGATAAAAGATTCGTCAAAATATCCAGTTATGAAAGCACAGGTTAAATGAACATGTCTAAATGCCAAAGTTGTTGGGAACTACTCTAGATAGCCATAAGAATCAAACGCAAGCCAGAAACATTTCAAAAGTTGACGCACACAGTACATCGACTGAATGAATGAGTAGCTCGTATTTGGACGTGATTTATTTTGCCCTTTTTGGTTTGTCTCCATCCATTACCGACCGGCGTGCATGCCGCCGCCGCCGTCGACGTGTAGAACAATGGCGGCGCGGTGGATGCCGATGAGCTCGCGGAATCCCTCCACCGCGTTAACATTGACAACGGCCTGAAGGCGTCGCAGCGTCTCACTGGATCTTTGGCCAACATCTACAGCACCAATCACAGGGTAATCAGTGCCACAAGACGTGGACTGTGTGTGTGTGTGTGTGTATCTGTGTGTGTATGGGCATGTTTCAGCATGGGCATGGAGAAAGAGCACACAACCAACCAGTGTATTGTGCGTACGTATCATACGTCAACGATTCGGGATACAAGCGTACCGGAAGAATTGGAACTGTCAAGTATTCAAAAAAATCATCAAAAGCCGGCAGCTGAATTGATTGATCTCGGCTTTCTCGGGAACCATTTTTCTATCGTCAACAAAGCAAGAAGTGTCAAGACAAGTCTGATCCAAAGACAAAGGACTCCATTTACCCAGAAACTTGAATGAAAGATTGACAGAGAGTCATTCAAAGGGTAAATGTGCCCGCCCCCAATCTAGCAACCTACCAATGCCCCTTACCTTACCTTACCCTGCCTTTCTCCGAACAATTATTTATATCTTCAACAAAGCGAGAAGCCCGCCCCCAATCTGGCAACCTACGGATGCCCCTTGACCTTACCTTAATTTACCCTGGCTTTCTCCAAAAAATTATTTCTCTCGCCAACAAAGCGAGAAGCCCTCCCCCAATCTGGCAACGTAACGATGCCAACAAAGCGTGAAGCCCTCTCCCAATCTGGCAACCTAACGATGCTCTTGACCTTACCTTAACTTACCTTGGCTTTCTCCATACAATTATTTCTCTTGTCAACAAAGCGAGAAGCCCGACCCCAATCTGGCAACCTAACGATGCCCTTTGACCTTACCTTAATTTGCCCTGGCTTTCTCTGAACAATTATTTTTCTTGTCAACAAAGCGAGAAGCCTGCCCCCAATCTGGCAACCCACCAATGCCCCTTGACCTTACCTTACCTCACCCTGGCCTTCTCCGAACAATTTTTCCTCTTATCAACAAAGCGAGAAGCCCGCCCTCAATCTGGCAACCTAACGATGCCCCTTGACCTTACCTTACCCTGCCTTTCTCCGTACAATTATTTCTCTCGTCAACAAAGCAAAAAGCACGCCCCCAATCTGGCAACCCACCAATGCCCCTTGACCTTACCTTAACTTGGCTTTCTCTGAACAATTTTTTCTCTCGTCACACCAAAGCGAGAAGCCCGCCCCCAATCTGGCAACCTAATGATGCCCCTTGACCTTACCTTACCTCACCCTGGCCTTCTCCGAACAATTATTCCTCTTATCAACAAAGCGAGAAGCCCACCCCCAATCTGGCAACCCACCAATGCCCCTTGACCTTACCTTACCTTACCCTGCCTTTCTCCGTACAATTATTTCTCTCGTCAACAAAGCGAGAAGCCTGCCCCCAATCTGGCAACACACCAATGCCCCTTACCTTAACTTGGCTTACTCCGAACAATTATTTATCTAGTCAACAAAACGACAAGCCCGCCCCCAATTTGGCAACCTGACGATGCCCCTTGACCTTACCTTACCTTACCCTGCCTTTCTCTGTACAATTATTTCTCTCGTCAACAACGCGAGAAGCCCTCCCGCCCCCAATCTGGCAACACACCAATGCCCCTTACCTTAACTTGGCTTTCTCCGAACAATTATTTCTCTCGTCAACAAAACGACAAGCCCGCCCCCAATCTGGCACCCTAACGAGAACCCCCCCCCGATCTTCGCCTGGTCGCTCCCACCTCCTTTAATACGACGCCCTCTGCCCGACAGGAAGCGGAAGCACACGAGAGCAGAGCGAGCGGCGCGTCGGCCGTGACCTCGGCCCCCGGCAACAGCAAAGAGTCCAAGGCCAGCGCTAACAACAGCGCCGCCGCCTTGAGCGCGCAAGGCGGCGCGGGCAACCCCGCCTCCAACCCCACGGGGGCGCTCACCTCCAGGGGAGGGAAAAGCACGGAGGAAATGAGAAAGTTATTCATCGACCGAGCCAAAAAGATTGACACTGTGTCCAGGGCCGGTTTCCCCCTGGCTTTCCTCTTTTTCAACATATTCTACTGGGTTCTTTATAAAATACTTCGCCATGAAGATTTTAGCATTTGAAAAAGAGTGTGTGTGTGTGAATGCTAGCACACTTGTATTGTAGCTTATGTTAAAAAAAACACGCAACCTTGGTCACGTGACCTTGACTCCTCCTCCTTTGTGACCCGTAAACCCGTGACCTCACTTTTCAACAGACAAATGCTGCACTGTTTTTCATACATTTTCTGACCTGCTGATCCTCACAAAGCTCGCGGAGGGTGCTGGAGCCTATCCCAGCTGAAACGGTGGCCAGCCAATCGCAGGGCATGAGGAGACAAAGCACAACCAATCATAGCTAGTGGCGATTTAGCTTAGAATTAGCCTACGCTCCATGTTTTGGGGGTGTGGGAGGAAAGCGGAGTACCCGGAGAAAACCCACGCTAGCCTGGGTAGAACCTGCAAACTCTACACAGTGAAGAACCACCCGGAATTGAACCATTAACATTTCTTGAAACTTGGTCATCTCACCACGTTTCATCGTCATAAAGCAAAATAATGGGGTTTCCTTGTAGTTTGAATTGAGCATTTGACTACGCTGTATGTACTGTACATACTATATTATTTTAAGCAATGAACTTTGACGTTATCTTTTTTATTAATAATGGTTGAATTGTGGTAGCTGTTTCAAATGGAGATTTCACTTCAGATAAAATGAAAAATAGATTGCACTACTGCCTATTGTAAATGAGCATTTCAACAGGTTGTGATTTTATAAAAAAATAATAATAAACATTATAATTAAAGAGCGCATGTCATCATTGGCCAAAAGCCGTCTAGCAAATGGCCTCAAGATGGCTGACCTCGTGGGAGATATTTTTAATTCCTGCAGCCTCTGTTTACCCAAATCAAGTGATCGCAAACTCCTTCGTAATTGCTAGGGCGACGTGGCCGACAAAAAAATGCAAACAAGCTGAACAAACAAAAATGCGCCATCTGAATGTTGAATTTTCAGAGAGCCAGAATGCCTCGGGAAAAGATGAGAAGAAAAAAAAACACAAGCTACTGGATGAACTCTGGGAAATCCTTTAACGAACACAAGCAGTTTCAAGGAAATTCAAAGTTCCTGAAATGTAATTCATCTGTGGCGCCCTCTAGTGGTTCGCAAAAAAATCGAGTGGATAAAATATTCAAAAGACCTTTTTTTATAGGTAGGATCGAGAAGAGTTTCTTTCGTCGCCATGAATCCTGTCACGTTATTGGCTGTGTGTCCTGTCTGCGTCATTTGAATTCTCTGCGTTTTGCCTCTTGTGTCCCTCCTGGCTCCCTTTCTTTTGCGTGATCCCAGGTGTTTGTGATTTGTCATCAACCTTTGTCTGTGTGTTAAACCCTGTGTTTTGGCTTTGGTGGGAGTATTGTTTTCCTGTTTCCTGTTTGACTAAGTGATGTTTTTGCCTCTTTGTCGCTGTGTGTGTGTGTTTTCCCTGTTTATTTTTTTATTTAGTGAACTTTCTCCCCGTTTTGATTATTTTTCATTCCAATCCTAATTTGTGCACCAGCACTTTTTTTTTCTCATTTTTAGGCTTCCGGATCCGAAGCTAATGTGCGACGACAGCAAATGCAAAAAAAGGTAAACAAACAAAAAATGCCCGATATTGAAATATTTGATTCTTACCTCACAAAATGTGTTTGTCGCTAGCAGATGTCAAATCCACTGGAAGTGGGAGGACCGGCCGCCACGTACTTTGGAGGAGCTACTTCCGCTCACGTGTTCCGAAACCACCACCATGTTGAAAAAAAAAAATGCCGTGGCTGGAAAAGGCATGGGAAAAAAAAAGTGCATCAAAAGAGGCGGAGACAAAGAAATAAAAGGAAGTAAGAAGGCAGGTAAGGCTGTTTTGGATCAACCTGTAATTAGCATACCGTACTTTCCGTAGGCTAGATGCTGCGTTCTTTATCTCTGCCGCACACACACAAACACACACACACACACACACACACACACACACGCACACACGCCGAATCGGTTTGGCCCGATAAGCAGAAAGAGAGAGAGAGAGAGCCCATGTGGAGGGGGGAGGGAGGGAGAGAGAAAGAGAGAGAGGGAGGGAGGGAGGGAGGAGGCAAAGTACAAGCTGAGCCAAAAGTTAGCAAACTTCTGTCTGTCAGTGTGTGTGGAGAGAAAGGGTGTCGGAGACGTGCTCAGGTAGGTGGGTAGGAAGAAAAAAAGAAGAGAAAAAAGTGAAAGAGAGAGAGAGAAGGGAGGGAGGGAGGTTTGGGAGGAGGAGGGAGTGATCGACAGGTTGCTAGAAAGAAGCCAAAGCGTGTAGGATCATGTCTCTAAATGGGAGGGTGGCTCTGGTGACCGGGGGAGCTCAAGGCATCGGGAGAGCCGTGGTCCAGTCCCTCCTGGAGAGTCAGGCTAAGGTCAGTCCCAAGTCACAAGTCCGAAAGTCCTTCATCTTTCCTTTCCACCCACCGACACCGACACTGACACCGACACCGATACCGACCACTTTAGCAATGTCAATAAACATGTCGCCTTGCGTTCCCACCGAAACGCCTCTTGCACAACTGCCTGCCTTTTTGGCTCGCCGCTCTCTTATCTCTGCCGTGCAACCTGTTTTTGGCCTGCCCGACCGACCGACCGACCGACCGACCGCTTCACCTGCCGCCGCCGCCACCGTATTTTTCCTCCACGCTAATCCGCGCACCCGTCGTCGTTAGATTTACGGGCGCAAAAAAAGGCACGCTGACGAGGCTAGCGGACTGGCTTTTACTTTCCGGCTGTGTTTTCCTTTAAGGTGGCCGTGCTGGACCTCAACAAGATCTGCGGCGAGGAGTGTAAGAAGCAGCTGGACGCCCAATTCGGGGAGGACAGCAGCACCTTTATTCAGTGCGACGTGTCCAATGGAGCCTCGCTGAGAGGTAAGGCAGCGCCAGATTGGCTTTCAAATCTTTCCGCCGTTGAAATGGCCATCGTCGATTTAGAACGGTTGATAAGCTTACTTCTACAATCCACCTTGTTTACAGACAATATCAGCAATTCTTTATGTTGATACACCTCACACTATGTCGACCAAGTCTAACGGCATGTACGGAAGTGCTACGGAATGTTTACTTTAACTAAACTTTACTACTACAGACGCTCCCCTACTTACGAACGAGTTAGGTTCCGAGCGATTGTTCATAAGTTGAATTTGTTTGTAAGTTGATTCAGTGCTATATTTTGTATTATAATTTATGTTTAAGGCCTATATAAGTATATTGAAGGTTGATATAAGTGCATTTATATGTTTAAGGCTTGTATAAGTAACACGCATTGGTTTGTACTGAAAAAAACATTGAATAAAATGGAGAGAATATGTACAGTACTGTAGAGAGAGAGATAGATTTATGTATTAGAAACTGGCCAAAAGAAGCGACCTAATGACGATTGCACAGTTTTCTTCTTTTTTTCATCATAAATGATGCGCTAGCACTGTATGGCATCATTCAATTGATTTGCAAACTTTGTGCAAAGTTCAATATTTGGGTCCTGCTGCTCCATCTTTCTGTTTATAAATGGTACTGACGGTCGAACGATTCAAGTTGTATTCCCGTGCAACACGCATCAAGCTTCGTTATTATTGCCACTCGTTTCAAATGATATCTAATGATAGATTGCGATCTATGCGTTGGGCACCCCTGATATAGAACAACAACAACATGAGGTGCGCTGAAATAAAAATGGAATTTTAGATGAGATAATTTTATTCATCCCGTATTCGGGAAATCTCATTGTCACAGTAGCAAGAGGGTGAGAATACAGACACAGAAAAAGACACCCTAGACATAAACAAATAAGTTAATAAATAAATAAGTGCTTAGCACGTCGGCCTCAGAGTTCTGGGGTCCTGGGTTCAAATCCAGGTCGGTCCATCAGTTTGAATGTTCTCCCTGGGCCTGCGTGGGTTTTCTCCGGGTACTCCGGTTTCCTCCCACATTCCATTGATCACTCTAAATTGCCTGAGTGTGTCCATGAATGGTTGTTTGTCTCCTGGTGCCCTGTCATTGGCTGGCCACCCATTCAGGGAGTCCCCCAAAGTCAGCTCCAGCGCCCCTAGTTGGGCTTAACGCCATTTAGAAAATGAACGAAGCTAAGAAAGAAGACGACAATAGCCGCAAAAGTATTCGTCGCTAGCTCTCATCTGCTACATGTGGACGAAAGAATGCAAAAAACCAAGATACTATTTGTATGGGGTGATTGAATCCAAACATGCGGTCACTGTGACAAAAAGATCTGCTTTCAGTTAACTTCAAAGCCAGCTTGTCTGGGCTTGTCACACCAGTTCTCGTTTTGCCGCGTATTACCGTCGCTTCGGCGTCGCGACACGTCGAACATCGTGTACCGGGATTGGCTTACGCCCGGAGGGGGGGGCCCCGCCGGGCCCCGCCGTGCCCCGGGTTTCAAGTGCGACGCATTCCAAAACGCTAACGCTGCTAGCCAAAGGTTTCAAATGGCTTTCGTGTCGCGTTGCCGCTTCGACGCGATGCCGTCTAGATAAACTGTCCCGAAGTCGCTCGGGTGTGCGTGTTTGTGGAATGCGAACGAGCGCTGTTGAGAAATGCAGGTTTTGCCACCTGGCCTTTTGTCGGGCAAACGTGTAACCTGAGACGTCTGCTCGCACGCCAAAGACAAACAACAAGTCGTTGGCGGCGGTGGCGGTGGCCGGGCTCGTTGTTGGGAGTTCCATGTTGTTCTTCTTCTTTTTAAATTACCGTCTTATATAAACAGAGGTTCCGTAAAGTAGACTTTTTTGAAAAGGTAGCGAAAAAATTCCAAGCAAGCAAATGAAAGAAAGTGGCCAAAATGGGGGAAAAAAAGTAATTTTGGCTGAGAAGAGCATTTGAAAGGAAGGAAACTAAAAGTGCTGTTTTAGCGTCAGCAATTTGCTGGGAGGAAACGCTCGAGAAAAATCTGAATTATTCTTAACATCACCACTAATCACTTTCTGCTACTGTCACAATGAAATTTCCCCAATACGGGATGAATAAAGTTATCCAATCCAATCATATGTTTGAGTGACAGCAGAGGGGTAACATGAATAACATGGAAGATTTGCGCTTTAAAAAAAAAATCATAATTTATGAGTCTGTAAAATATTCTAGTAAGATTATTGGCACATTGAGTGCCAAAAAAATCCAATAGCTTTCTGTATGTGATTTCTGTCAGTAATGTGTTGAAGTTTTGACGCCTATCATCCAATTTGTGTCGTTTAGATGCTTTCCAGAGCACCGTCGATAATTTTGGACGACTGGACATTGTCATCAACAATGCCGGAATCAACAATGAAAAGAACTGGGAGAAAACCATACAAGTTAACCTGGTGAGGATGAGGAGGATGACGACGACGACGATGATGATGATTCCATTGAACATTTCCATCCGTGTGTGTTTTGAGCCAAGTGACTGCTTGTTTGCAGACTTCGGTGATAAATGGCACGTATTTGGCTCTTGAACACATGAGTAAGGAGCACGGCAAGGAAGGAGGCACCATCATCAATGTATCTTCTATGGCAGGTAAAAACACAAACACACACTTTAATCAAGTGTCCAACCACAAATGCAAACACAAATTTTTTGGGCGCTTACCTGATGCAACGTAGACGGCCATTTGCTTTGCAACATTTTAATGTATTGTTTTTTTTCTGCCATGGTTGCAGCGTTTCTGCACTCTCCTCACCAACCTGTTTACACTGCCACCAAACATGGCGTCATTGGTTTCACAAGGGTTATGGCTGTAAGAAACACACAAGTATTGATCATATAAAAACATTTATAAGATTTGATGGTTCATTATTTTATTTTTTTTTCATTTCCCAGGATGCATCTTCCCAGAGCGACTACGGCGTCCGGCTGAACGTGTTGTGTCCCGCCTTTGTGGACACGCCCCTTCTTCACTCAGTGGAACAGGAGGAATACATGGGCAAGTTTGTCAAGTTTAAGGACGACTTCAAGCTCAGCATGGAGAAGTTTGGAGTTTTACAGTGAGTTGCTTTTGACATTTATTTTTCTCAACTGGGGCATGCTGGGGTCTATCCCGGCCGGTACACGGTCGATTGGTCGCCCGGAAGGTTATTGATAATGACCATTGAAATGGTTGTTCAAATTCCCTAAATACAAACTGCAAATGACTATTTAGTCCTACTTAATGCCCTATTAATTATTAGGCTAAAGAAAAGCTCCACATTTCCCAGACTTTT